>NC_134883.1:45139240-45141740 GCF_041734735.1 Babylonia areolata
AGAGGAGGAGAAGGGAGAGGAGGAGAAGGGAGAGGAGGAGAAGGGGGACGAACATACGAACACACGCACAAATGAATGCTACGAGCCGTGACAATTGTATTGTATTGTATTGTATTGTATTGTATTGTGTTGTTGTGTTGTGTTGTATTGTATTGTACTGTACTGTATTGTGTTTTACTGTATTGTATTGTACTGTATTGTATTGTCTTGTGTTGTATTGTGTTGTATTGTACTGTATTACATTGTATTGTACTGTATTGCATTGTATTGTACTGTATTGCATTGTATTGTATTTCGGCTCAGTGCTCAGCTTATACCACAGACTGACATAAGCTTACAGTTGGGCCAACAGCAGAGAAAGAGCTGTTTGATCAAAATGGTTTCTCCATTGCAACGGGAAGTCATTTACAGCTTAAGTCTTTTTGTGAAGGACTATGACTCTCAAACTAGGAGGCCAGATTACACTGGCTCTTAGTGCTGCAGCCTTGGGGGGGGGTGCTAGTTGGCCTTTTGGGGAACTATCCTCAACGCCGACTGTCCCTAAAACCCTCTTAGCCGAGAGAGTAGGGATGTAACTTGGGCAAGACGCTCTTCACTATAATGAAATTCTAGCCCCCCCCCCCCCCCCCCGACCCCCCCTTTAAAAATTATTGTTATTATTTATTCGTGTACTTATTTATTTAATTAATTTATTTATTTTTTATTTCATTTCATTTTTTTTATTTATTATTTTTTTGTACGCTTATAGTTGACTTCATCAAGTCTTTGCGCCTTATACATATTATTATTATTAGTTCTTTTTTTATGTATTTATGTATTACTTATTTACTTCTCTCTCTCTCTCTCTCTCTCTCTCTCTCTCTCTCTCTCTCTCTCTCTCTCTCTCTCTCAAGGCCTGACTAAGCGCGTTGGGTTACGCTGCTGGTCAGGCATCTGCTTGGCAGATGTGGTGTAGCGTAGCGTATACGGATTCGTCCGAACGCAGTGACGCCTCCTTGAGCTACTGAAACTGAAACTCAAACTCTAGCCCAGATAGTCGGGGACAGCAGTTGCCTCCTCTGCTGTTCTGATGGCCATAGTCGGACAGGACTGACTATCATGTAATCATATGTATTGTACTGTGTTGTGAAGGACTGTGACTCTCAAACTATGAGGCGAAATTGCACTGGCTCTTAGTGCTGCAGCCTTGTGGGCTAGTTGGCCTTTGGGAACCATCCCAACGCCGACTGTCCTAAAAACCCTCTTGGCCGAGAGAGTGGGGATGTACTTGGGGCAAGACACTCACCACTATAATCAAATTCTAGCCCAAATAGTCGGGACAGCAGTTGCCTCCTCTCCTGTTCTGATTGTCATTAAGTCGGACACGACTGACTATCACACTGTGTTGTACTGAACTGTATTGTGCAGTAGTGTGTTGCATTGTAATGCTCTGTATTGCGCTGTGCTGTATATATATATATATATATATATATATATATATATATATATATATATATATATATATATATATATATATATATTTATATATATATATATATATATATTTTTTTTTAATTTTTTTTTTACTGAATTGTATTGTACTGCACAGTAATGTACTGTATTGTATCGTGCTGTAATGCACTGTATCATATTGTATTGCGTTGCGTTCCACTGGATTGCATTGCATTGCATTGCATTGCATTGTATTGCATTGCATTGCATTTCCTTGCCCCAGCGTTGCGTTGTGTTGAATTGTATTGCATACTATTGTTCTTTAATGTACTGGACTGGTTTGTAACGGCTAGTCACCAAGTGCTGAACTGTATTCATTGTACTGTTAAACAATTGTATTCGTTTTTTTAAAAATTATTATTATTACACTGCACACAGTATCGCATGTATTGTGTGGTACTATGCTGCCTTTTAGTGTACTGTACTGTAGTGTGTGTTGTACTGAACTGTATTCATTCCACTGAACTGTGCTGTACTGTACTGTACTGTACTGTACTGTAGTGTGCTGTAGTGTGCTGTACTGTACTGTAGTGTCTGTAGTGTGCTGTACTGTACTGTAGTGTCTGTAGTGTGCTGTACTGTACTGTAGTGTCTGTAGTCTGCTGTACTGTACTGTAGTGTGCTGTACTGTAGTGTGCTGTACTGTACTGTAGTGTGCTGTACTGTACTGTAGTGTGCTGTACTGTACTGTGCTGTAGTGTGCTGTACTGTAGTGTACTGTAGTGTGCTGTACTGTACTGTACTGTGCTGTACTGTACTGTAGTGTGCTGTACTGTACTGTGCTGTAGTGTGCTGTACTGTACTGTACTGTACTGTAGTGTGCTGTACTGTACTGTACTGTAGTGTGCTGTACTGTACTGTACTGTAGTGTGCTGTAGTGTGCTGTACTGTACTGTACTGTAGTGTGCTGTACTGTACTGTGCTGTACTGTGCTGTAGTGTGCTGTACTGTACTGTACTGTAGTGTACTGTAGTGTGCTGTACTGTACTGTACTGTACTGTGCTGTAGT
>NC_134883.1:45146740-45169240 GCF_041734735.1 Babylonia areolata
CACATGAAATTATGTACATACATACAAACAAACAAACACACATACATACACACACAAACGCACGCGCGTGCGCGCACACACACACACACACACATGTACATATACATATTCGTATCGTACATGCACACACACATGCAAACACACACACACAGGAACTTTTCAACGATAACGAAGTTCAGTGCTACCTACACCCCCCCCCCCCCCCCCCCCCCCCAAAAAAAAAAAAAAAGTAATGAAAATAAGAAAAAAAAGGGAGAAAAAACAACAACAACAACAAAAACACACCACAAACAAACAAACAAAGAAAGAAAACAAAAACAAAAACAAAAAAAACCCAACCACCACCACCACAACCAGGAGTGCAGAACTCTTTCAACAACAAGTAAACCCAATTTTCCCATTCTTTTAGTTCGGTCGTCGTCATAAACACTTGATGAAGCTTTTCAGTTCCAGAAATGTGGTTTTCACCGGATCTCTCTTAAAAGCTCTACATGTTTGTTGAACATTTGCACTTTTGAGAGTATGGAAGACAGAGAGAGAGAGAGAGAGAGAGAGAGAGAGAGAGAGAGAGAGAGAGGAGAAAGGAGAGAGAACGAGAGAAGAGAGAGTAGAGAGAGCGAGGAGAGAGAGAGAGAGAGAGAGAGAGAGAGAGAGAGGAGAGAGAGAAAGAGAGACAGACAGAGAGAGAGAGAGAGAAAGAGAGAGAGAGAGAGACAGACACACAGACAGAGGAGACAGAGAAAGCATTATTTTCCCCCCACCCACAATCCCCCACCAATCCCCACCCTTTCAATGACTCCCACCCTCACCCCACACCCCTTTTAGTTCCATGCGCACCATACCCCCCCACCCCCCAACCTCCCCTTCACCCCCCATTCCCACCCCTTTCCACCTTCGATCTCTCCAGCAGCTGTCAGTGTGTGTGTGTGTGTGTGTGTGTGTGTGTGTGTGTGTGTGTGTGTGTGTGTGTGTGCTAACAGAGCAACGTCACGTCAAGTGAAGGGGACAAAAAAAAAAAAAAAAAAATCGAAGCGCTATCTGTGAGTACTGCCTGTGCTGATAATATGAACAGCATTACAAATGCTCCATCTGTCTCCCCCGACCCCCCTCCTCCCCCCTCCACACACACACACACACACACCCTTCCCGTTTCCCATCAGGCTCCCCCCAACCCCTCCCTCCAACGCCTGATAGCTGGCTACCCCACTGCAAGTCACTTTATTTTCTTCTACAAGAGAAATTAATTTATGGTGTGTTATGTGGAGTGGTGGCCTAGAGGTAACGCGTCCGCCTAGGAAGCGAGAGAATCTGAGCGCGCTGGCTCGAATCACGGCTCAGCCGCCGATATTTTCTCCCCCTCCACTAGACTTTGAGTGGTGGTCTGGACGCTAGTCATTCGGATGAGACGTTAATCCGAGGTCCCATATGCAGCATGCACAGCGCACGTAAAAGAACCCACGGCAACAAAACGGTTGTTCCTGACAAAATTCTGTAGAAAATTCCACTTCGATAAGAAAAACAAATAAAACTGCACGCAGGAAAAAATACCAAAAAAATGGGTGGCGCTGAAGTGTAGCGACGCGCTCTCCCTGGGGAAAGCAGCCCGAATTTCACACAGAGAAATCTGTTGTGATAAAGAGAAATACAAATACAAAGAAACATTTTCTTCCAATCCTCAAGTGGAAAAAAAACAACAACAAAGAGACACTGCATACAGGAGGCCAGTAACAAGGGATAATAATAATCCACAGGGAACTTTGAGGAACACTTGGTAATAACTCCCAAGATTACGAAGTGGACACCGCATATATGTTATCTACTTCAGATCATTGATGATGAAAGGACAACAGATGTTTACATGATGACTCATGTGACCTCATTTAAGTAAATGACGTATTACATGGTTATGACGTACAACTGTACGACTTGTAATTAAAAAAAGAAAAAAAAAGACGATTCAGAAAAAAGAAAAGAAAAAAAAAGGCTTACTCTGGTGAAGAAAGATTCGGAAGAGATCGTTACAATACAACATCAGCGAAAAAAAAAAAGGCCAACGATTGGTTATTTTATCTTGTTGGAAGAGGCTTTCTGTGTCATTTATTTCATGCAGCCAAGACAATCTGGTTTAAACTTAAAGTAATGTTGCAAAGATGAGCAACGTAGTCCGATCTATCCTGAGGTTTGAAATGGCTAGTCATCAAGTAGCTGAACTGTATTCAGAAAAAAATACTATCATCATTTATCTCGTGTTCATATAGTTTGCATTCTGTTTCTGATAGTTATGCTATTTCAATTGTTTATGTTTAATTTTGGTGTAAAATACTACTGCTGTTATATAATAATATCCTCCATGCCCCAAATGGGGTCAAAGGATTAAACATTCTTGATTCTTGAGTGGACATGGGTGACAGAAAGGACTCTCAGATCAGGGGGAGGGTGGGTGGAAGAGGTTAAAAGGCAGCGGTGTAGTGGAGGTGTGTGGCGCGGAAGGTGGGGGTGGGAGGTGTAGGGTGGGGGGCGGGGTGTGGCGGTGAGCAGGCGAACATGAATAGCAGCACCCCTCAGAAGTAAATGGGGGGAAAAAAACAGAAGGTCGACGATGAAGTATTGAACACATGATGATCTGCGCATCGATTTTGATCAGTCTCAGTCCTCATCTCGACGTCAGGTTTTTTTTTCTCTCTCTCTCCTCTCTCTCTCTCTCCTCCCAGTCTGTGCAGACAGCGAGCGATGTGCTTTGTTGTCTCCGGTTGTGTGTGTGTGTGTGTGTGTGTGTGTGTGTGTGTGTGTGTGTGTGTGTGTGTGTGTGTGTGTGTGTTAGCGTGCTTGTGTGTGTGTGTGTGTGTGTGCTTGTGTCTGTATGTATGTGTGTTTGTTAGCGTGCTTATGTGTGTGTGTGTGTGTTTGTTAGCGTGCTTGTGTGTGTGTGTGTGTGTGTGTGTGTACCGTGCGCATGTGTGCGCGTGTGTGTACGTGCGCGCACTGCGTGCGTGTGCTTCTGTAGGTGTGTGTTTTAAACTAAAGTGAACGGAAGTGGGGAAAAGAGGGGAGGGGTGGGCTGGGGGGGGGGGGGGGGGGGGGGGGGCGGCCGGGGGGGTTGGTTTGATTGCATTTCTGTGTTCTTGCTCACGCATGTGCATACGAACATGTGCGTGGGCGATCATCATTAAAAAAAAAAAAAAAAAAAAAAAAATCTTTTTTTCTTCTTCATGAACACGCCAGTATATTTCCTGAAAATAAATTGATCACACTCCCCCCCCCCCCTGCCCCCCCCCCCCCCCCACCCATTCTCCCAGCCCTCCCCCACCCGACCCCAAAAGCAAACAAACTCCTCATGCTCTTCTTCACAGCGATTGGCAAAAAAAAAAAAAAGCATGTGAATGTCAACACACCCCCTCCTTCCTTTACTGATGAGGAGGAGGAGGAAGAGGAGGAGGAGGAGGAGGCTGAGGAAGAGGAGGAGAAGGAAGAGGATGTGGAAGAGGAGGAAGAGGAGGAGGAAGAAGAGGAACAGAAAGAGGCAGAGGAGGAAGAGGAGAAGGAAGAGGAGGAAAAGGAGAAGGACGAGTAAGATCCTAACAGAAAAAAAAAGAGAGAGACAGAAAAAAAGGGGGAGTGAAGCATGTGAATGTCACCCCCCACCCCCTCCTCCCTCCTTTACTGATGTTCCTCTCTCCCCACTCCAACCCCCCACCCCCCACCCCCAAACTTCCTCAATGGTCTGTCTTCTCCTCATCTCCCCACAACCATCAGCCAGGAAGAAGACCAGACTGTGAAGGGTAAGGCAAGAACAGATCTCGGAGGAGGAGGAGGAGGAGGATGAAGATGAGGAGGAGGGGGGGGGAGGAGGAAGAAGGAGGAGGAAGAGGAGGAGGAAGAGGAGGAGAAGGAGGAGGAGAAGGAGGAGGAAGGAGAAGGAGGAACAGGAGGGCAAGGAGGCGGAAGAGGAAGAGGAGGAAGAAGAGGAAGAGGAGAAGGAAGAGGAGGAGGAAGAGAAGGAAAAGGAGAAGGACGAGTAAGATCCTAACAGAAAAAAAAAAGACAGAAAAAAAGGGGGAGTGAAGCATGTGAATGTCACCCCCCACCCTCCCTCCTTTACTGATGTTCCTCTCTCCCCACTCCAACCCCCCACCCCCACCCCCCTCCCCCCAAACTTCCTCACTTGTCTTGTCTTCTCCTCATCTCCCCACAACCATCAGCCAGGAAGAAGACCAGACTGTGAAGGGACAGGCAAGAACACATCTAGGAGGAGGAGGAGGAGGATGAAGATGAGGAGGAGGGGGAGGAGGAGGAGGAAGAAGGAGGAGGAAGAGGAGGAGGAAGAGGCAGAGGAGGAAGAAGAGGAAGAGGAAAAGGAAGAGGAGGCTGAGGAAGAGGAGGAAAAGGAGGAGAAGGAAGAGGAAGAGGAGGAGAAGTGAGAGGAAGTGGAAGAGGAGGAAGAGGAGAAGGACGAGTAAGATCCTAACAGAAAAAAAAAGAGAGACAGAAAAAAAGGGGGAGTGAAGCATGTGAATGTCACCCCCCACCCTCCCTCCTTTACTGATGTTCCTCTCTCCCCACTCCAACCCCCCCACCCCCCCACCCCTCCCCGCAAACTTCCTCACTTGTCTTGTCTTCTCCTCATCTCCCCACAACCATCAGCCAGGAAGAAGACCAGACTTTGAAGGGGCAGGCAAGAACAGATCTAGGAGGAGGATGAATATGAGGAGGAGGGGGGGAGGAGGAGGAAGAGGAGGAGGAGGAGAAGGAGGAAGAGGAGGTAGATGAAGAGGAAGAGGAGGAGGAGGAGGAGAAGGAGGAAAAAGAGGATGAAGAGGAAGAGGAGGAAGAGGCAGAGGGGGAAGAGGAGGAAGAGGAGGAAGAGGAGAAGAAAGAGGAGGAGGAGGAAGAGAAGGAAGAGGAGAAGGGCGAGCAGAAAAAAGAGAGAGAGAAAAGGGGGAGTGAAGGGGAAACTTGAAGGGGGAGTGGAGAGGAGGAGGGGGAGGACACGGAGAAAGAGGAGGGCGCAGGGGGGAAGGTGGAAGGGGGAAGGGGAAGGAGGGCAAAGGGAGGGGGAAAAGCACAGAGGAAGAGTGGGGTTGGGGTAGGGAGGGAGTGGGAGGGGGTCAGACAGAGATGGAGGGAGACAGAGACAGGGAGGGAGAGAGAGAGAGAGAGAGAGAGAGAGAGAGAGAGAGTGAGAAGAGGGGGAGGGGGTCAGACAGAAGTGGAGGGAAGGGAGATAGAAAGGGGATGAGGTAGGGGTGGGTGGGAGGGTCAGACAGGGGAGAGGGAGAGAGAGAGAGTGAGAGAGAAGAGGGGGAGGGGGTCAGACAGAGTGGAGGGGAGGGAGATAGAAAGGGGATGAGGTGGGGGTGGGAGAGTCAGACAGGGGAGAGAGAGGGAGAGAGAGAGATAGGGTAAGGAGGGGGAGGGGGTCAGACAGAGTCGAGGGGAGGGAGATAGAAAGGGGATGAGGTGGGGATGGGAGAGTCAGACAGAGGAGAGAGAGAGAGAGAGAGAGAGAGAGAGAGAGAGTGAGTGAGAAGAGGGGGAGGGGGTCAGACAGAGTGGAGGGGAGGAAGATAGAAAGGGGATGTGGGGGTGGGAGGGTCAGACAGAGGAGAGAGAGAGAGAGAGAGAGAGAGAGAGAGAGAGAGAGAGTGAGTGAGAAGAGGGGGAGGGGGTCAGACAGAGTGGAGGGGAGGAAGATAGAAAGGGGATGTGGGGGTGGGAGGGTCAGACAGGGGAGAGAGAGAGAGAGAGAGAGAGAGAGAGAAGAGGGGGAGGGGGTCAGACAGAGTGGAGGGGAGGGAGATAGAAAGGGGATGAGGTGGGGGGTGGGGTGGGGTGGGATGGTCAGACAGGAGAGAGAGAGAGAGAGAGAGAGAGAGAGAGAGAGAGAGAGAGAGATTCAAAAACTTTATTACTCAAGGATAAAGATTTTAGGCATTGCCTAGTCTTCCAATCTGTCCTTGTGACAACAATAACAGTAACGATAAGACACAACAATAATAACAAATGGTAAATACTACTACTACCATTACCACTACTACTACTACTACTACTAATGATAATTATAATACTAATCAACGGACCATCATCATAAAAAATATAATGAAGGGAACACAGTCACACACTCACGCCCACCCACCCACCAGAGAGAGAGAGAGAGAGAGAGAGAGAGAGAGAGGGGGGGGGTGTATGGAAGGAGGTAGGTAGGAGGGTCAGGGAGGGACAGAGCAACAAGAGAGGCAAAGAGAAAGTACAAGCAGAACCCCTGTTCGACGCAGAGAGGCAAAGAGAAAGTACAAGCAGAACCCCTGTTCGACGCAGACAGGCGAAGAGAAAGTACAAGCAGAACCCCCCTGTTCGACGCAGAGAGGCAAAGAGAAAGTACAAGCAGAAACCCTGTTCGACGCAGACAGGCGAAGAGAAAGTACAAGCAGAACCCCTGTTCGACGCAGAGAGGCGAAGAGAAAGTACAAGCAGAACCCCTGTTCGACGCAGAGAGGCGAAGAGAAAGTACAAGCAGAACCCCTGTTCGACGCAGAGAGGGGAAGAGAAAGTACAAGCAGAACCCCTGTTCGACGCAGAGAGGCGAAGAGAAAGTACAAGCAGAACCCCTGTTCGACGCAGACAGGCGAAGAGAAAGTACAAGCAGAACCCCTGTTCGACGCAGAGAGGCGAAGAGAAAGTACAAGCAGAACCCCTGTTCGACGCAGAGAGGCGAAGAGAAAGTACAAGCAGAACCCCTGTTCGACGCAGAGAGGCAAAGAGAAAGTTCAAGCAGAACCCCTGTTCGACGCAGAGAGGCGAAGAGAAAGTACAAGCAGAACCCCTGTTCGACGCAGAGAGGCGAAGAGAAAGTACAAGCAGAACCCCTGTTCGACGCAGAGAGGCGAAGAGAAAGTACAAGCAGAACCCCTGTTCGACGCAGAGAGGCGAAGAGAAAGTACAAGCAGAACCCCCCTGTTCGACGCAGCAAGAGTCTTTCGCCTTCAACTAAAACTCAACCCTGACTGATGAAGCGAGCTCTGGATCAAAGGCAATGACAACGACGAATGGTTTAATGAATCAGGCCAAACGCCCGTTAATTCGTGGGGAGAATAGAAGCCGTGTTAAGAAAATAACATAAAATATGGATAATAAATGATATATATATATATAGAGAGAGAGAGAGAGAGACAGAGACAGAGACAGAGAGAGACAGAGACAGAGAGAGACAGGGACAGAGAGACAGAGACAGAGATTTACAGGGGGAAAAATCCGCTGACAGCTTCTGGATCAGAGAACTGATGGATGTATCTCTTGCAGAACACGCACCTTGTAACTTCCGGCATGGACAATGTCGTCGTCACTGACTGCAATCTGTTGAATATATATATCTCTATAATTATGACAGAAGTCGTGTTGGACTATTACCATCAGAACAACAGAGGCAACTACTGTCCCGACTATCCTCCTGTACCAGAATTTGACTCAAGTGGACAGTGTGTGTGTCTTGCCCAAAGTCCCCCCCTAGCCCCCCCCCCCCCCCCCCAGCTCCCCCCCTACCCCGCCCCCCGCCCCCCGGCAGTATTTTCTTCCCCTGTCCACAGCGGGCCAGTTCACCTGATACGGTTCTCACCCTGCAGCTGCTAATCGATGATGGTGGATGGTGGATGGTGGGCGGTGGTGGTGGGAACTGACCGCTTGTGTGTGTGTGTGTGCCCCATCCATCACTCTCACCTTGTCTGCTGGTCTGGCTGCCCAGTCCTGGGGCACCTGACGCCCACACAATGTAGTAGTACACCTTCACACGTGCACGCGCTTGATAGCTAGCTAGCCCTCGCATATATTGCAACCCCCGGAACCTAACATGCGCGTGTAATGTAGGCGTGGGTAAAAAAATTATGTGTTCTTTTGGCAGGGAAGGGACAATGAGAGAAAAAGGGTGGGGAATAAAAGAGAAAAAAAAGGTGGGAGAAGAAGAAGAAAATGATGATGATGATGATGATGATGATGATGATTAAGGACATCAAGGAAGAGGAGAATAATAATAATAATAATAATAATAATAATAATAATAAGATGATGATGATGATGAAAGACAAGAAGAAGTAGAAGAAGAAGAAGGAAATGACGATGATGATGATGCTAAAGACAAGAAGAAGAAGAAGAAGATAATGATGATGTTAAAGACAATAAGAAGAAGAACAACAACAACAACAAGAAAAAGATGATGTAGATGATGATGATGATGATGATGATGAAAGACATAAAGAAGAAAAAGAAGAAGATGATGATGATGATGATGATGATGACATAGACAAGTAGAAGACAACGATGACGGCGGCAACGTCGACGACGACGACGACGACGACGACGAAGAAGAAGAAGAAGAAGAAGAAGAGAAGAAGAAGAAGAAGAAGAAGAAGAAGAAGAAGAAGAAGAAGAAGAAGGAGGAGGAGGAGCAGGAGGAGAAGGAGGAGCAGGAGGAGGAGGAGAAGGAGGAGTTCAGGAGGTCCCTCTGAATGACCCTCAGCACACAGCTGAAGAGGCAAAGCAGAGCGAGGCCAAAATCGAAGAGCATGCAGCATCCCGTTTTCCAGAACCAGCCACCAGCACATAACCTCTACCTCCCCCTGCCCCCCCCCCCCCCCCCCCCACCCACCTCCCCCTTCCCTACAGAACATCAAAAAAAACCTCTCAGTCTCTGACCAGGAAGGAAACGGCTGGTCTCTTCTCCCCCCCCACCCACTCTTCCTCCCAGATCCCCCCCCCCCCCACACCTCCCCTAATCAAGATAAGAACCGCACAGTTCACAAGGTCAATCAAAGAGCCCAGGGGAAAAAAATGTAGTAGTAGGAGAAATAAGAAAAAGGCAAATCCATACACGGCCACCCTCCAGCCCACCACCCTTCCAACACCATTCATTCCTCACTCACGTCATGGTGTTGAGGGGTGGGGTGTAGCAGTGGTAGAGAGGTGGGGGTTACGGGGGGGGGGGGGGTATGGGTGTTGCATGACATAACTGATGTCTTTTGGGCATAATTCTACTGTCACCGGTACATCATCATTGTCTTCACACACACACACACACACACACACACACACACACACAGAGAGAGAGAGAGAGAGAGAGAGAGGATAACAAAGATGACGATGATGATATCATGATCACCACAACGGTAAAGAGAATGTGTGTGTGTGTGTGTGTGTGTGTGTGTGCGTGCGTGTGCGTGTGTGTGTGTGCTCGCACGTGCGCATGTATGTGTTTGTGAATTGACTTGCATACACACTCACAGAGACAAGAGAGGGAGGGAGAAAGAAAGAGAGAGGGGGGAGAGAGAGAGAGGGGGGGGGAGAGGGAGAGAGAAAGAAAGAGACAGACAGACAGACAGAGAGAGAGAGGAGAGAGAAAGAGAGAGGGGTGTGTGGAGAGGAGGCAACCATCATTTCCTACCACCTACCACAGCTCCCCCAAACACACATTCTATTCCGCCTGCAACGACATCTCCTGCAAAAAGACATTTCCAGTTCCATCGACCCAGCCCCCCCCCCCCCCCCACCTCCCAGAAGCATCAACTTTGATGGAACCCCCACTTCGCTTTATTGGATCTCTATCCTCGGCCTCCCCTCTCACCACCCCCTCCATCCTCTCCCAAAAGAGCAAGTACCACCAGGAAATGACCCCCCCCCCCCTTCCAAAAAAGGGGGGGGGGGGGAGAAATTGAGGAAGAGAGAAAGAGAGAGGGGGGTAGGGGAGGGGACAAGGAGGGATGCGGAAGCGAGGAAAAGAGAGAACGAACGAACGAACGAGAGAAATTTCATTTTTTCCACAGAGAGAGAGAGAGAGAGAGAGAGACAGACAGAGAGAGAGAGAGACAGAGTGAGAGAGAGAGAGAGTTTGGGAGGGGCAGGGGGTGCGGGGGAGAGAAAAAAAAGGTGAGAAAAAGGGGGCATGGAAAGGGAGGTCAAGGGGCGAAGGACAAAGAGGGAAAGAGAAAGGGGGGCCGAGAGAGAGAGAAAGAGACAGACAGACAGACAGATAGAGGGAGAGGGAGACAGACACAGAAAGAGAGAGAGGGAGACAGACATACAGAGAGAGAGAGAGAGTGAGAGACAGAGACACACACACAGACACAGACGGAGAGAGAGAGAGAGAGAGAGAGAGAGAGAGAGACAGACAGACAGACAGACAGACAGAGAGAGACACAGAGAGAGAGAGAGAGAAAGAGAGAGAAAGAGAGAGAGAGAGAGACTCGGACAGGGAGACAGAAACAGAGAGACAGACAGACAGACAGCCAACAAGACGGATCAGTGGAGCCCAGATGCAGGCTGTGTGCATACAGAATGGAAGTGGATCGGAAGAGCAGTCCGGATCGACAGAGGCAACTTCTTTTTTTCTGGGGGCCGTCCACCAGACCAAACCAACCACCCCCCCAACTGCGCTCTATCCCCAACAGCCGTGCTTGGCTTGAGAGAGGAAAGCTGATGATTGATTGATTGATTGATTGATTGATGCGGATACTTATATAGCGCCTATCCTCGGTAAGAGACCAAGCTCTAAGCGCTTTACAAACACGGGGGACATTTGCACCACAGGCTGTCTACCTGGGTAGAGCCGACTGACGGCTGCCACTGGGCGCTCATCATTCGTTTCCTGTGTCATTCAATCAGATTTCAGACACACACACATACAGACTCAGACAGACATGTAACATTTTACGTGTATGACCGTTTGTTTTTTTTTTTAATTTACCCCGCCATGTAGGCAGCCATACACTGTTTTCGGGGGTGTGCATGCTGGGTATATTCTTGTTTCCATAACCCACCGAACGCTGACATGGATTACAGGATCTTTAACGTGCGTATTTGATCTTCTGCGTGCTTATACACACGAAGGAGGTTCAGGCACCGGCAGGTCTGCACATATGTTGACCTGGGAGATCGGAAAAATCTCCACCCTTTACCCACCAGGTGCACCGAGATTCGAACCCTGGACCCTCAGATTGAAAGTCCAGCGCTTTAACCATTCGGCTAGAATCTGAGCGCGCTGGTTCGAATCACGGCTCAGCCGCCGATATTTTCTCCCCCTCCACTAGACCTTGAGTGGTGGTCCGGACGCTAGTCATTCGGATGAGACGATAAACCGAGGTCCCGTGTGTAGCATGCATTAAGCGCACGTAAAAGAACCCACGGCAACAAAACGGTTGTTCCTGACAAAATTCTGTAGAAAATTCCACTTCGATAAGAAAAACAAATACAACTGCTCGCATGGGAAAAAAAAGAAAAGAAAAAAAAAAGAGGTGACGCTGCAGTGTAGCGACGCGCTCTCCCTGGGGACAGCAGCCCGAATTTCACAAAGAGAAATCTGTTGTAATAAAAAGAGAAATATATACAACACTATCATACTACTACTACTATTACTGATGATGATGATGATGATGACGACGACGATAAGGACGTTTGATGACAACAGCATCAACAAGAATAACAACAATAATGATGATAATGATGATAACAAAACAACAACAACAACAAAATTCACGTAGCGCTTTCAAAACTGTCAAAGCGTTCTACAGTAGTAACTCATCACAAATAAAAGGGTGGCGCTGCGCTATAGCGACGCGCTCTCCAGAGCCAGGGTAGAGAAAAAAAAATCCGTTCTGACAAAAGGGTAATACAAAGCAAAACAATAATTATTACGCAATTTATTCATCGACCTGTCTCGGAATGCAGATTCATTCATCCAATCAGTCATTCATTCGTTCGTTCGTTCTTAAATCAATTACATGTCACCCATTTCTCTATCTATCTAAGAATACAGGCAAATGACGGGTGATGCAATTCATTTACCGGCCTGTCTCGGAATGCAGATTCATTCATCCAATCAGTCATTCATTCGTTCGTTCGTTCGTTCTTAAATCAATTACATGTCACCCATTTTTCCTATCTATCTACGAATACAGGCAAATGACGGGTGATGCAATTCATTTACCGACCTGTCTCGGAATGCAGACTCATTCATCCAATCAGTCATTCATTCATTCGTTCGTTCTTAAATCAATTACCTGTCACCCATTTCTCTGTCTAGATCTAAGGATGCAGACAAATGATAGGAGTTCTACAATCCCCCAATTTCTCTTATCGCTTTTATTGCAACTCCTCAGCATTCTTCTCGCTCTGCTTCAATCTCGTCACTTTTTTTCTTTTTCTTTTTTCTTCGTTCATTCTTCTTTTCTCCTCCTCCCATCAAATGGTAACTTTCTGTTTTGGGTTTTTTTTGTGTGTGGTCGGTATCAAAACATTCTTTATTGGCTGGTTTCTTTCTTTTTTTTTCTTCTTCTTTCTTTTCGTCGCTTAAAAAAAAAAAAAAATTTCTTTGCGATTTTTTTAAAACTGGGACTCCTCAGCATTCTTCTCGCTCTGCTTCAATCTCGTCACTTTTTTTCTTTCTTTCTTCATTCTTCTTTTCACTTCCTCCCATCAAATGGTAACTTTCTGTTTTGGGTGTTTTTTGTGGTCGGTATCAAAACATTCTTTATTGGCTGGTTTCTTTTCTTTTCTTTTTTCCCTTCCTTTTCTTTCTCACAAAATAAACATAAATACCCGTCCTTTCCAAACACACATTAAAACTGTCCACCCTACCACCCATTCTATCGGTAAAACTCAACCTTTCCACACACACACACACACACATCCCGTCCCCACCCCCCCACCCCCACAAAACAACAACAACAACAACAAACAAAAAAAACCCAACAAAAAACAAAACAAGAAAGCAAACCCACCACCACCACCACCACCACCAACAACAACAAAAACCCATCTCTCTCAAGGATCAAACACACAGAGGAATATATGAACTACTAGACTTGACTCAGTGCCCACTCCAATACCGTCGGTTTTTTTTTTTTCTTGATTTTTTTTTTTTCATGACCAACCCTCCTCTCTTCCTTTCCCTGCCCATCCCATACCCCCCCAGCCACTATTCCGAATCCCCTTGCTTACAGGGGGATAGACAGGACCGAGGAGATATCTTAAAGGATTTTTTTCTGATGACAGAAGAAAAAAAAAGGTTGGGGTTGACGGGAACGCACGCACGCATGCACGTACACACACACACACACACACACACAACACATAAACACACACACACACACACACACATACACACACAAATCCGAATCCCACTGCTTACAGGGGGATAGACAGGACCGAGGAGATATCTTAAAGGTTTTTTTCTGATGACAGGAAAAAAAAAAGGTTGGGGTTGACGGGAACGCACGCGCGCATGCACGCACACACACTCACACACACACAAATCCAAATCCCCTTCCTTACATGGGTGCACTTAGCGCACGTAAAAGAACCCAGGGCCGAGGAGATATCTTAAAGGATTTTTTCTGATGACAGAAAAAAAAGGTTGGGGTTGACGGGAGCGCACGCACGCATGCACGCACACGCACACACTCACACACACACACACACAAAATCCGAACCCCCTTGCTTACAGGGGATAGACAGGACTGAGGAGATATTTTAAAGGTTTTTTTTTCTGATAAAAGAAAAAAAAAAGGTTGGGGTTGACGGGAAAACACACACACACACACACACACACACACACACACACACACACACACACACATCCGAATCCCCTTGCTTACAGGGGATAGACAGGATCGAGGAGATATCTATCTTAAGGGTGTTTTTTTCTGATGACAGAAAAAAGGCTGGTGTTAATAACGGGGACACACACACACACACACACACACACACACACACACACACACACACACACACACACACACACACATCCGAATCCCCTTGCTTACAGGGGATAGACAGGACCGAGGAGATATCCAAGGGTTGTTTCTGATGACAGAAAAAAAAAGGTTGTGGTTGACAACGGGTACACACACACACACACACACACAGATAGACACACACACACACACACACACACACACACACACACACACATCCGAATCCCCTTGCTTACAGGGGACAGACAGGACCGAGGAGATATCTAAGTTAAGGGTTGTTTCTGATGACAGAAAAAAAAAGGTTGTGGTTGACAACGGGTACACACACACACACACACACACACAGATAGACACACACACACACACACACACACACACACACATCCGAATCCCCTTGCTTACAGGGGATAGACAGGATCGAGGAGATATCTTAAGGGTGTTTTTTTCTGATGACAGAAAAAAGGTTGGTGTTAATAACGGGGACACACACACACACACACACACACACACACACACACACACACACACACACACACACACACATCCGAATCCCCTTGCTTACAGGGGATAGACAGGACCGAGGAGATATCTAAGCTAAGGGTTGTTTCTGATGACAGAAAAAAAAAGGTTGTGGTTGACAACGGGTACACACACACACACACACACACACACACACACACACACACACACAGAGATAGACAGACAGACACACACACACACACACACACTTGATATATGGTATAAACAACAACAACAACAAATAAGACTTCACGATATCCTGAATTGTCAACAGAGAAGGAAAAAGTCCAAAAAGTTGCAGAGAAAAAAACACACAAAAAAACACGAGGAAACGAGAGAAAAAAAAGAAAAAAAAGAAAAAAAAAAGAAAGAACAGAAACAAACTGGGGAGGGAGGGAGACAGGGAGGGAAGGAAAGAGAGGGAGTTGGCAGGTTGGTGGAAGGTTCGGGGGTGGGGGGGGGGGGGAGGGGAGAGGGGTGTATGCCCCAGGTTCCAAGATCTATAGTTCAATAGCAGCGATCACTCCTTATCCCTACAGTCTGTGTCAGTGTGTGTGTGTGTGTGGGTGGGGGTGGGGGTGGGGGGGGTGGGGGGGGGGGGGGGGGGGGGGAGAAGGGTAAAGTCGGGAGAGGTTGGGGTGAGGGAGAGGGAAGGGGCTTGGAGGGGGTTGGTAGGTAATACATCCTCGTGGTCTGTGAAGTGGAGACACTGACGACACAACCTTTTTGTCTTCATCCCACACAATGTCTTTGATGCTCATCCCTTTCATCGCACATCTTTTCGTTAACTCACTCAGTCCAGGGCCAGTCCTCTCTTCTCCTCTACACATACCCCTCGGATGTCCAGTGGGTGTCTGAATGACCCAACCTTTAGCTTCCGTCGTCAGAATTGTGGTATTCTTTGTCAACATTCACCTCTTCAGTATAAGAGCCTTCCGCCTGCAATATTTTGATGATGGTAATTGGGGTGAAACGCTGTTAACGTCGTCTCTTTCGCCGTTCGTATGGAGAGAGTTAATACGTTTTTGTATACATGAAAAGCGCTTTTTTTTTTTTTTTGCCCTCCTCCTCTCTCTCTCTCTCTCCTTTTTCTCCTCCTCAATTATCTTATGCGCATGCTTGCTAAAGCAGAGAGAGAGAGAGGAGTGAAAGACAATGAGAGAGAGAGGGGGAGGGAGGGAGGGAGAGAGAGAGAGAGAGAGAGAGAGAGAGAGAGAAAGCAGGAAGAGAGGTGGAAGGAAGGCGGGAAAGAGAATGAAAGAGAAGAAAGAGAGTGAGAAAAGGGAGAGAGAAAAGATATCACACACACACACACACACACACACACACACACAAACAAACACACACACAAGCAAACACACCGACACCGACCGACCAACCGACACTTTGAGACAGACAGGACAGACAGACAGAAATTGTAAGAATCATGGCCCCAAATAGGAAACATTTCTTCTTTTTTTTTTTCCTCATCTCCCCATTTCCGTCCTGTCCCCTGTGACCAGCAGGGAGGCTGACAGTGATGGCCCACATCCCACACACAGCCACGTCTGGAGGAAACACAGAAGACTGGAACAAGGATGGAACGGTCAGGCCAAGGCCTGGGCCCTCTAGTCGTCTGTAAGGTATTTTGGGGAGAGAGAGAGAGAGAGAGAGAGAGAGAGAGAGAGAGAGAGAGAGAGTATGTGTGCGCTGTGTGTGTCACACGGACACAGACACGGAGAGGGAGTGAAAGACAATGAGAGAGAGAGAGAGAGAGAGAGGGAGATGGACACACACACGGAGAGAAAGAGAGAGAGAGGGGGGAGTGAAAGACAATGAGAGAGGGAGAGAGAGAGAGGGGGGGGGGAGAAAGTGACAGAGAGAGAAGGGGAGACAGGGAGAGAGAGAGAGAGAAGAAAGCAGAAAGAGAGGTGAAAGGAAGGAGGGAAAGAGAATGAAAGAGAAGAAAGAGAGTGAGAAAGGGAGAGAAAAAAAAGACATGAGAAATACACACACACACGCACACACACACACACACAATCACACGCACACACACAAGCAAACACACCGACCGACCAACCGACACTTTGAGACAGACAGAAATTGAAAGAATCATGGCCCCAAATAGGAAACATTCCTTTTTCTGCCCCACCCAGAGTTTTTTTTTTTTTTTTTCTTCTCATCTCCCCATTTCCGTCCTGTCCCCTGTGACCAGCAGGGAGGCTGACAGTGATGGCCCACATCCCACACACAGCCACGTCTGGAGGAAACACAGAACACTGGAACGTGGATGGAACGGTCATGCCGAATCCAGGGTTTAATTTCTCTTGTTTGTACGTTCGTCTCTCTGGCCCTCTGTTCGTCTGTAAGGTGTTTTTATTTTATTTTTTTTTTTTTTGTTTTTTTTTTGAGGCTGTGTGGTAAGAGAGAGAGAGAGAGAGAGGGAAAGACATAGAGAGAGAGGGAGAGAAAGAATATGTGCATGGTGAGTGTGTGACACAGAGTCACGCTCAGAGAGAGAGAGAGAGAGAGAGAGAGAGAGAGAGAGAGAGAAGGACAGTCGTGAGTCTTGACATTCATTTACTGATCAGGCCTTTGACCCATATCAACACAGGTTAACAAAACTAGAGGTGCGGTATGAAAATAACACAATAATATAATAAGAGAAAAGGAGAGAGAGAGAGAGACAGGGAGAGAGAATGGGAGAGAGAAATAGGGGGGGGGGGGGGGAGTTAAAGACAGTGGGAAAGAGTGAGAGAGAGATCAAGCAGGAAGAGAAGTGGAACACAGGAGAAAAAGAGAAAGAGAGAGAGGGGGAAGGGGAAGAAGAAGTAAGAGAGAGAGAGAGAGAGAGAGAGAGAGAGAGAGAGTGACAGAGATAGAGAGAAGATATGAGAAAACAAACACACACACACACAGCAACCAACCCAACCCACGGAGACAGAAACTGAAAGAGACACGCCCCCCCAGCCCCCCACCCTCAAAAGCATTTCTTTTTCTGCCCCACCCAGAGTTTTTTTCCTATCTCCCCATTTCCGGCCTGTCTGGTCCCCCCCAGCTGACCACCACAGGAGGCTGACAAGAGATGGCCCTGCATCCCACACACAGCCTCGTCCGGAAGAAACTGGAACTGGATGGATGGAACAGTCATGCAAAAAGTCCTGGGTCTTTTCTCCTCTTGTTCGTTCGTTCGTTCGTTCGTCTGTAAGTTTTTTTTTTTTTGTTTTTGGTGTGTGTGTGTGTGTGTGTGTGTGTGTGTGTGTGTGTGTGTGTGGTAAGAGAGAGAGAGAGAGAGAGAGAGAGAGGGGTGTGTGTGGTATTTTTGTCAAAAAAAGGGCCACAGCCCCATTTGGAGGCGGTAATATTATACAATACAGATTAAGAGAGAGAAAGAGAGGGTGAGAGAGAGAAAGAGTGAGAAAGAGACAGACAGACAGACAGACAGACAGACAGACAGACACACACACACACACACACACACACACACAGAGTGTGTATGTATGTTTTCACGTTCCTCTTCTTCAGTGTCTTTTAACATGCACGTTTTGGAATGCATGGTTGTGTCGTATATGCGCGTGTGCGTGTATGCAGTGCGTATGTGTACACCAACACCAGAACAATGGCCATGTTCCTGTCTCATCTTCTCTACCCCTCCTTTAATCTGTTCACAAGTAGGTTTGGAGAATCTGTAGTTGGTGTGTTGGTGTGTGTATGTGTGTGCGCGCGCGTGCGTGCGTGCAAGGTGTGGTTGGTGTATGCGTGAGTTTGTGCATGCGTGCATGCATGTGCTTATGTTGTATGCATGCCTGGATACGCCTGTGTGTATTTTCATGCGTTCGTCTGTGCGTGTGTGCACTGCAGCAAAGTCCCCCTTGAGAACATAAACCAGACGGAGAAGGAACCAGATAACCCACTAAGCCACACACCCCCGAGACACAAAGAAAAGGCACAGAAAGGGTCGGACCATGACAAGAGTAGAATCTTTGTGAAGCCAGAAGCCAATCCAAGGCAATCAGACCAGACTCGTGAGGAAGAAAAAACAAACAACCCCAACAACAAAAAAACCCATAGCGTTATTGATGTCATCTTAACACCACACACATCCCATTTCCACAGACGGCATGCATGCAGCGGTCTTGCAGTGCTGCTGTGGCTGATGACATGATGGCATCAAAAGCCAGAACGCACACAACTGGCCCCTGCAGGCACTGAACACAGCCAAACATTTGTCAAAACCTCCAGTCTCCAGCTTCACTCACCGGCCACTACCAGAGAGAGAGAGAGTGTGTGTGTGTGTGCGCGCAGGCGCGTGCGTGTGTGCATGCGCCTGTGCGTGTGTGCGCGTGTATGTGTGTATATTTGCGTTCTTTAGTTTAGCGTCTTTTCACTATTAGTGATATTATTTGCGTGTGTGCGTGCGTGCATGCATGCGCCTGTGCGTGTGTGCGCGTGTATGTGTGTATATTTGCGTTCTTTAGTTTAGCGTCTTTTCACTATTAGTGATATTATTTGCGTCTGTATGCGTGTGTGCGTGCGTGCGTGCATGCATGCGTCTGTGTGTGTGTGTGTGTGTGTGTGTGTGTGTATGTGTGTATATTTGCGTTCTTCAGTTTAGCGTCTTTTCACTATTAGTGATATTATTTGCGTGTGTATGCGTGTGTGCGTGCGTGCATGCATGCGTCTGTGTGTGTGTGTGCGCGTGTATGTGTGTATATTTGCGTTCTTTAGTTTAGCGTCTTTTCACTATTAGTGATATTATTTGCGTGTGTATGCGTGTGTGCGTGCGTGCATGCATGCGTCTGTGTGTGTGTGTGTGTGCGCGTGTATGTGTGTATATTTGCGTTCTTTAGTTTAGCGTCTTTTCACTATTAGTGATATTATTTGCGTCTGTATGCGTGTGTGCGTGCGTGCATGCATGCGTCTGTGTGTGTGTGTGTGTGTGTGTGTGTGCGCGCGCGCGCACGCATGCATGCATCTCTGCGTGTCCTGTTAAGGGTTCGGAGATTTTGTGGAGTGCACACGCCGGTCATGTGAGTGTGCGTTTCATGGTCTGAAGATTGGAAAAAAGCAGTCTGATAACCTGGCTCTGATGTATCATGAACTGACAATGAATGGGGGAGGGGGTGTGGGGTGTGTGTGTGGGTGTGTGTGGGGGGGGGGGGGGGGTGGGTGGGGGAGCAAACCCAGGGATTCCTCCTAGTAAAAAGGTAACGGGACCAGAGAAGAAAACAAAATCATTATTGACTGATGTCATCATCTTGCACCGCTTCTTCTCCATCACATCCATTGTCACAAGACAGCCGATTGTTCCGTCCGTCCCCCACACGACGCTTGGCATTAACCCTTTCACCGCCAAGCTCGCATTCATGCACAGGCGTGCAAGAGGACCCATGTCACTGAAAGGCGACCATTCATTGGTCTGTTATCCATGAACCTACTGCTCTTAATGTTCGGTGGTAGGGCAGGCCATATTTTCTGTAACATCGCAGGGGGGGAATCCCCAGCTATTCTTAGCCACTGTCTTTTCTGTGTTTGTACCACAAGGGAATTTTGTACTCTAAATTGACTGGCGGTGAAAGGGTTAAAGCCAGACCACACAATGGCCCTGCCACTTGAACACGGCCAACAGTTTGTAAAAACCTCCAGTCTCCATATTATCCACCAGCACCACCGATCCTTATCTCAATCCCCAACCCTGCTCGCACCCTGGGTCGATACTTCCCCCCCCCCCGCCCCCACACCCTCCCAAGCAGCCAATCGATAAGCAGTTTGCTGGCCCACCCTTAGGGCAATCGCTGGCTATGATTGGTTCATTTGCAGTCCGGCAGAACTGCGTCACCTGTTGTCAAGTGGCCAATCAGACGGGCTGCGCTGAGTTTTGGGAGGCAGTGTCAGGGTACTTTTGTCCATCAGAACAGGCTGATTTGTTCCCCCCCCCCCCCCCCCCCCCCACCTTCCTAGAATAGCCCTAGGGTCGTGATTTCCTGTTTTTTTTTTCCTATTGTTTTATAGCCCAGATGATTTGCAGACTTTGGGCCATGTTTGAGAGCATCAGCAAACCCACAAGACTGGATTAAAAATACACTGCATTGCACTGAATACACCAACGGGTAGCTTGCATTTCTGGGTGCCAAACATTCAATTCAATAAAAGCATCTAATTATAAAGTCCAAAGAGAGACACAAATGTGAGTTTCTACAAAGTATGTATGGTAATGAATGATTAACAACAACAACTGCTTAATGAGGAACAATAACAATAAAGTACCGTTCCTCAAAGGTATATACCAATGTTTTACAGAAAGGCAGCACACCGGTAATCAGAAGGAACAAACACCCATAACTCACTTCCGGACAGTGACCAAACATCAAAGGCTGAAAAAAAAAAAAGAGAAAAAAAAAAAGAGAAGGGAATGGATATTTTTAAAACCTTTATATCATAACATAATGTCAGAAAGAACAACAGCAATAGAACCAACTAAATTTCTCTCACATCCTTTTCTTTGGGTGGATGTATTGTATATTCCCGAAAGAGCTTTTGGATACCCTCTGGGGGTCGTGGGGGGGAAATGGTCTGTTTGTAATCAGTGTCATGAATTAGAGTGCACTGAAGCTTGTTTGACGACCACACACACACACCCTTTATTGAATCTTTCCTCAAAGAGACTCACACCACAGGCCCCTGTCACATTTCATCGCCTCATGATGTTTCATGAAACCTTGGTATTCCCACAAACCTCTCACATGCCCTGTGCTACCTCTTTACAAATCATGCCCCCAAACCTAGAACCATCACCATCAACCTGCTTAGAATCAGCTAGAAAGGAGGAGTTTGTATTATACTCCATGTTTGGTGATACATATGCTTAACATGTCAAACTGATGCAAACTAGGCCTATCAGTTTGCTCTGCTTGGCCAAATTTCGCGCGGCTAACGGTGAAAAGACGACCCGTCTTGCCCGGTCCGCTCTTAGCCAATCGAACGCCTCTAAAAGCTACAAGCGCTGAATCAATATATATATCTACAAATCAGAACACCCCTAAGCACAACCAAAGTGAAGGAAACCGCTCTACCAACAATACACCATTCGCTTAAAGGGATGGGATAGGATAGCCTGTACCTTATACACCTCGTCTTTCCGAAAAAGGATTCCAAGGGGTTGCAACATGCCAGACGAGGTGGGTGGGAACGAGTGAGGTGATACAAGGTGCTTCGCCACAACAAAGGATTGGAACATGTTCTTGTCGGTCCAATCGACGCTGCACTTTTGAAGTTCAAAGCTTGCTGACATGAAAAGGTTTCCGTTTCCGGTTCGCTTATTTTGGCCTCAAGCCTTTCTCTCCCATGTGTGTGTGTGCGTGTGTGTGTGTGTGTACGCACGCGCGCGAATGTGGTGGGGGGGGGGGAGGTAGAGGGTGGGGTGGAAAGAGACAGTGGTTCCCATGTCACACACCAAAGTACCGAGCGATTGACTCGTGAAAGAAGCAACTGTCTGTTAACGTAGTGTTTAAAAAAAAAAAAAAGCAATAATAAAGATCCCTCTGCTGATGTAGACTTTACCGTGTGCTCCACACATTTGGACAAGATTTCCCTGTTACCATGGTAATAGCATTACCGGTTCCAAACACCTGCCATTCACGCATTATCACCGTCATCAACTTATTTTATCAGTATTCTTTACATCCGCAAAGGGCCAAAGCATGAAACACCAAACCTATAAAATAAAGAAGATCAAATAAAATTGAGTAAAGTAGAAATCACAACTGCATTACAGCTTTTAAGACCAGGATATGTCTGTGACGTTGAACATTCAATCCAATTTATTACCAGAAGGGGAAGAAACAACAACAACAACAACAACAAAACAGGAAGAAAAAGACAACTCTTTAAAAATAATCACACAATTACAGCATATATTACGCGAGAAGTGGAGAAACCAGAGCGACAGAAAAGAGGAAACTTGTTGTGAAAGTTTTTTTTTTTCAGTATCCGTCTTTTCAATTCACTATTTCCTTTATAATTCATTTGATGTTTAAAAGTAATAACATTTCCACACAAAAAAACAAAAACAAAACAAAACAAAAAACCGCGGAAATTCAATTACCAAATCGGTCAAACGGAACCGATACCTTTCTCATTACCTGAACAAACTGTCCAGAGAAACCACTAAGCCCTCAATCTACAGACGGGTTCGCCTTACAGCGATTCCCACCTCCCCCCACACACCAAAGTTTCCATTGCCAGACGACTGACTTTCCACAGCCTTGTC
>NC_134883.1:45174240-45181740 GCF_041734735.1 Babylonia areolata
GAGGGAGAGAGAGAGAGAGTGGAGGGGGGGAGGAAGGGAGGGAGAGAGAGAGGGAGAGAGAGTGAGAGAGAGAAAGAGTGAGAGAGAGCGAGAGAGAGAGAGAGTGAGAGTGAGTGAGAGAGAGAGAGAGAGAGATCGAGAGAGAGAGCGAGAGAGAGAGGAGAGTTTTTGTAAGACGTTTCCCTTGACAGATGGGGTAGGGTAGACAGGGTAATCTGGCTAGAAGAATGGGGGCTGGAAGGAGGGAGAGGGGGGGGGGCGCGGTGGGGGAGGGGGGGTTGCGGAGGGGGGGGGGGGCTAGGGGGGGGTGGGGGACAGGGGGTGGGAAGGGTATTGTTCCTCCTTCTTCTTCTTCTTCTTCTTCGTTCGTGGGCTGCAACTCCCACTTTCACTCGTGTACACGAGTAGGCTTTGACCGTTTTTTGTTGTTTTCTTACCCTGCCATGTAGGCGGCCATACTCCGTTTTCAGGTTATGCAATCTGTTAGGTTTTGGGGGGGCCGGCTAGCCTCTAACACGTTTCCGCTGTCGTTGGCTCTTTTTTTTTTATTTCTCTCCTCCTTTCCCTCTTCCGTTCTACCTGTCGTCCCTTTGGTTTTACTGCAGGAGAAAAACGAAAATTCATGGCAGCTGGTTGCTTTCTATAATTTCCTTGGTCTCTCTCTCTCCCTCTCTCTCTCTCTCAGCGGGGAAGGGGTACAGACAGGAGGGAGAGAGAGAGAGAGAGGGAGAGAGAGAGAGAGAGAGAGAGGTGGGGGGTGGGGGTGGGGGTGGCGGCGGTGGTGGCAGCCTTTCAAATAGAAATCAGAGCGCTTTTCATGAATACAAAAAAAAAAAAAAACACAAAAAAAACCGCATTAACATTAAGTGACGAAATAATAAGACATAGGTAGGGATAGGGATGGTTATAGAGATAGAGAGAGCGCGCGAAAGAGGGAGAGAGACTGAGGGAGAGAGGGGGTCAGGAGAGAGAGAGAGAGAGAGAGAGAGAGAGAGAGAGAGAGGCTGACTGACAGACAGACAGACAGAGAGAGACAGAGAGGAGATTCAACGTCATCGTTAACACCAGAGGCCTGTCGTGTGGACCGGGTTTTGCCCCCCCCCCTCCCCCCTCGACCTCTTAGATAAGACTTATATTTATACACCGACAAAAAAAAGTCCGATGTGTTGACTGATAAGTTTGGCGTACCTGTTGTCTCGCAAGTGAAATGTGAAGACACTGAGGAAAAAAAGCTTGACAACAACAACAACAACAACAACGAAAGCCAGTAAGATTGTTAAAAAAAAAAAAAAAAAGACTTGACGAAAACAGAAACAAAGTCAGCACTGTGTGTGTGTGTGTGTGTGTGTGTGTGTGTGTGGAGGAGGAGGAGGTGGGGATGGGTGTAGGTGGGTAGTGGGGTGTGAGAGGGGTGTGATGAGGTGTGGAGGTCTGCTGTAACAGCGCTGCTCTGAACTGGGCAATAAACAAGAGCAAAAGGAGATGGAAAAGTTTGTAAAACATTAACTCCTTTTTTTTTTTTTGGTGCTAATAAAGCAAAATGTTCTTTCCGTTTGAGTCGATTGCTGCTTTAGGGAGACATCAAACACACACACACACACACACACACACACACACACACACACACACACTGTGGAGTGATGGCCTAGAGGTAAAGCGCCCGCCTAGGAAGCGAGAGAATCTCGAGGGCGCTGGTTCGAATCACGGCTCAGCCGCCGATATTTTCTCCCCCTCCATTAGACCTTGAGTGGTGGTCTGGACGCTAGTCATTCGGATGAGACGATAAACCGAGGTCCCGTGTGCTAGCATGCACTTAGCGCACGTAAAAGAACCCACGGCAACAAAAGGGTTGTTCCTGGCAAAATTCTGTAGAAAAATCCACTTCGACAGGAAAAACAAATAAAACTGCATGCAGGAAAAAATACAAAAAAAAAAATGGGTGGCGCTGTTGTGTAGCGACGCGCTCTCCCTGGGGAGAGCAGCCCGAATTTCACACAGAGAAATCTGTTGTGATAAAAAGGAATACAAATACAAAATACACTAAATGTTTGGGGTAGAATTCTATCATTGCAATTCTTACCCACCCATCCATCCCACTCTTCCCAAACCAGGACTGCCCCCCCCCCCCAGTCCCCCTCCCCCACACACACACCCAACTCCACCACTCTCCCCACACTCACACCCCACCCCCTCTCCTCCACACACCGTGTCAACCCTTTATCACCACCCCACCCACACGCTAACAAAAAATCACCCTAGCTTATACTTTCCCGCTGATCCATCAACCCTCACCCCCCCCCCCAATATTTTCCCTCACACTTGACGCGAATACACTTGAACAAGCTGAAGAATAAACGTGTCTTTTTATTTATTTTTTTATATTTTTTTTATTTGGTCCCCCACTCTGACAGACTTCGATTAAAGAGATTTTTTTTTTAAATTGACACGCGTTAGCTTCGCAATTCTTTTTTTTTTTTTTTTTTTTTTTTAGCTTGTTTTATTTTCTTGCTGTACCCTCTTTTCCTTCCATCTGTCACCCATTTTACCCCCTCTCCCCCCACCAAAACACACAGATACACGCACGAACACAGACACACACTCAAGATATACAGAAACACAAATAACTCCACATACATTACACACACACAACACACACACTCACACACACACACACAAACACACACATTCACACGCACTTGTTCGCACTCTCCCGACCCCTTGCGTTCCCCCCCCCCTACACACACTCACACACACACACACACAAATAAACCCAACTCTTCTCTCTCTTTAAATGGAGTGGTGAGCGTACTTTCAAACGCATTCTTTAGCTACATGAGAAACAACACGTGTTTCACACACACACACACACACACACACACACAAGAATATGAGGAGTGAGGCAAAGGAGGAGGAGGAGGAGGAAGAGGAGAAGAAGGAGGAGAAGAAAGTGGGGGATGGCCGGGTTGGGGGGGTGGGGGGCAGGGTGTGAGGGGGTGTGGGGGCGGAGCTGGTACTAACATAGTACACCGATTCTCCAGTCACTCCCGTTGTCCGCCACTTTGCCCTAGATAGTCATCATTACAGGGGGGGGGGGGGGGGGGGGAATCTGGTTTAAAATGACACACGCGCGGTGTCTTTTTTTTGTTGTTGTTACTGTTGTTGTTGCTCTTGTGTGTGTGTGTGTGTGTGTGTGTGTGTGTGTGTGTGTGTGTTATGAGAGAGAGAGAGAGAGAGAGAGAGTCTGAAGTCTGAATGATTTATTGTTTAGGTCTTTCTGCCCGTGACAACAGGGGAAAGGGGGGACTTCCGTGTTAACATCCATTACAAAGAACAGCGTCAATATATGAACAGCAAACAAAGGGTTGAAAAGAGAGAAAGGACAGACAGAGTGGGGCACAGAGAGAGAGAGAGAGAGAGAGAGAGAGAGGAGGGAGGGACAGAGAGAAGAAGAAAAAGACAAAAGATAGATGGGCAGATTGGTGTGTAATCATGCGTCATTAACTCAAGATAGACTTGTTTCTGTGAGGTGAAGGCTTTGGACAAGAACAGAGAGAGTGGAATGCATGTCTTCACATCTGCAAACAACACTGACAATTTAAATGCATTGGGGCGCACGTGATACTTCTTCGGTATATACTGTTCTCTAAGATTTTTTGTATTCTGGGCATGTCAAAATAAAATGGAGTTCGGTTTCTTGTTCATTCTTTACAGAAGAAGCAACACATATTTTCACGCTTTTTTGAATATCTCAATCTATGAGGTTTCAATGGGGATACACCAAGTCTAACTCTTATCATCAGAGAGAGAGAGAGAGAGAGAGAGAGAGAGAGAGAGAGAGAGAGAGAGAGAGAGAGAGAGAGAGAGAGAGAGAGAGAGAGAAGGAGGTGTTCAGGCGCGTCCAGCTTGCACCAAAAACAACGCCTTTTAGCAAAGCAACGCTAATCACCGATGAACTACTTGGCTGACACAAAGTGCTGTACTCTGGCTCTCTTCTTCTTCTTCTCTCTCTCTTCTCTGTGCGTGTGTGTGTGTGTGTGTGCTGTGCGTGTGTATGTGTGTGTGTGTGTGTGTGTGTGTGTGTGTGTGTGTGTGTGTGTGTGTGTGAGGGTGATAAAGAAAATTCATATCAATCGTTATTATCGATGACGCGTGGATACTGGTAAGCAACAGGAGAGAGAGAGAGAGAGAGAGAGAGAGAGAGAGAGAGAGAGAGAGAGAGAGACGCACACACACACACACACACACACGCACGCACGCACGCGCACACACAGAGGTGTTTAGGTGCATACTGTACGGCTTGCACAGAATACCGAAAGCCATCGTTTTCAACCGAGCCTTTTAGCACATACGCGTAAGACACCTGTAAACTTCAAGGCTCACATGTTATGCTGGACCGTGTATCTGTGTGTGCGTGCGTGCGTGTGTGTGTCTTTTTTTCTTCTTTTTCTTTGGGAGAGAGAGAGAGAGAGAGAGAGGGGGGGGGGGGAGACAGACAGAAAGGGTTCTTTTACGTGCACAAAGTTCACTACAGATCGTTTCAAATGAACTATCTTGCTCAGTTTGGCTTTCTTTTTTTTAAATAATTTTTTTTAACACCTTTAGCTGAGAAAATGCATGGTTAAAGTCTCTCTCTTTCTCTCTCTCACTCTCTTCCACACACACACACACACACACACACACACGCACACACACACACACACACACACAGGGACGGAAACACACAGACTACCAAAATGCGGTGATTATAACATGGACCTGTCATGGGTTTGGGTTTCACAAGTGAGTCAACAAAAAAACCCAACGAGGTTGCACTTGTCCTGAGGGAAATTTTATGGTGTTAATGGCCTTAACATCGAGGTACAGTTATTTACATTCTGGGGTAGGAAGGAGGGTGGGCACACACACACACACACACACACACACACACACAAACACACACACACACACACACACGCACACACACACACACACAAGGGTTTACCCAATCCAAAAGGAAGTTTTGAAGAAAAAAAAAGTCTTGAACACAGACCAGTTATTTACATTCCGTGACCCACTGAGAAGTGAAAGACGCGGTACGAGGAAGGGGTGGAGTCTTGAGGTGGAGGACAGAGAGAGAGAGAGAGAGAGAGAGAGAGAGACAGACAGACAGACAGAGACAGACAGAGAGACACAGACAGAGAGACAGACGGAGAGAGACATAGACAGAGAGACAGACGGACAGAGAGATAGAGAGAGAGAGGGAGAGGGAGGGAGAGAGACACACACACACAGAGACAGAGAGACAGACAGAGAGAGAGACAGAGACAGAGAGACACACAGAGTGAGAGAGACAGAGAGAGAGACAGACAGACAGACAGAGACAGAGAGATAGAGATACAGAGACCGAGATAGAGAGAGACAGAGAGATAGAGGTATACAGGAAAAGTGAGAGAGACACAAAGACAGAGAGAGACAGACAGACAGACAGACCGAGACAGACAGACCGAGACAGAGAGATAGAAATACAGAGACCGAGACAGAGACAGAGGTATACACAGGTGAACACAGGTGTACACAAACACACACACACACACACACACACACACACACACACACAGGGAGAGAGAGAGCGAGAGAGCGATACACACAGAGACCGAGAGAGGAGAAAGAGAGAGTGAGAGAGAGAAAGAGAGAGAGGAGAGAGAGAGAGAGAGAGAGAGAGAGAGAGAGAGAGAGAGAGGCAGCAATTAAGACCTGCTATTCTCAGGATCAGACAATTAGTCATGAGTGGCGGGGGGGCGGGGAGAGTGGAGGAGGGGCGGCGGCGGCGGGGCGGGGCGGGGCGGGGGTGATGTTTATTCAATATCAATAACGATGTTTTGTCATTTTGTCCTAGACAGCCCCAGGCAGCAAACAGCTAGAAAGAGAGAGAGAGAGAGAGAGAGAGAGAGAGAGAGAGAGAGAGAGAGAGAGAGAGAAAAGTGACCACACAAACGACAAAGTAATCGGCAAACAATATCTAGGTCTGGGTTTTTTTCCCTCCCCTCACCCCCTCGAACGGCCTTGTCGGCCCACGCATCCAGGAGGACAGTTGTCGTTCGTTTTTCCCCCCAAAGACAAGACATGAACGGTCGGTATCACGAACTGACAGCAATGAAAGAAAACAAGAGAGGCCAGGCCTTCAAGACTCACTTGTGATAAATTAAGTCCCCTAGCATTAATTACAGAGTAATTTCCCTTCTTTACTATCTGCACCAAAACGTTTGCAAAAGAAATAAAAATTCCATGCTTAGCAAAAGAAGTTCCTGTTTGAACCCAAAAAAAATGATAATAATGACTCCTCTTGTTGTTGTGTCACAATAAGAGGTCAGAGTGGCAAGTTTAGAGAATACAAAAAATATAAATATAACAGTAAATGCAGTTTGAATACAATTAGGCTTCTTTTTTTTTCTTTTTCTTTGTTTCCATCGCAGAGGTGCAATATTGTTTTAAACAAGATGACTGGAAAGAACTGAATTTTTCCTATTTTTATGCCAAATTTGGTGTCAACTGACAAAGTATTTGCAGAGAAAATGTCAATGTTAAAGTTTACCACGGACACACAGACACACGGACACACACACAGACAACCGAACACCGGGTTAAAACAGAGACTCACTTTGTTTACACAAGTGAGTCAACAAGCCATCAATTAACGACGAACAGTCACTTCACTGGGGAGTTTTCCCACCCTCCTCACGCCCCCGTCCCCACCCACACACATAAGAAGCGCGCGCGCCAAGGCTGAAACGGTAACTTTGGTGTTGGACTTCAAATCCAGTGTTCACCACAGTTTAGGTTGTGTTGTATTTTATTGTGCTGTACTGTATTGTATTGTATTGTGTTGTGTTGTACTGTATTATATAATTCTTTTTGTCACAACAGATTTCTCTGTGTCAAAATTTCGGGCTGCTCTCTCCAGGGACAGCGCGTCGCCACACCGACATCGCCACTTATTTCTTTTGTTCTGCCTGCAAATTATATTTGTTTTCCTATCAGAGCGGATTTCTTTTTTCTACCGAATTTTACCAAGGACAACCCTTTTGTTGCCGTGGGTTCTTTTACGTGCGCTAAGGGCATGCTGCACACGGTAACCCGGTTTATCGTCTCATCCGAATGACTAGCGTCCTGACCACCACTCAAGTTCTACTAGTGGAGGGGGAGAGAATTCTGGCGACTGTGGAGTTCGAACCAGTGGGCTCAGATTCTCTCGCTTCCTAAGCGGACGCGTTATCACCTGGCCAACACTCCACTAATCCTGGAGGTTTGCTGTGCATACATTTTTTGTGCGTTTATGTAAGTTTGTGCCTGCCTATGTGTGCGTATGTGTTAGGGTAGCTGTTAGATACGCATGTATTGTTAAAATGTATGTATGCAGTGTGTGTGTGTGTGTGTGTGTGTGTGTGTGTAGTCATATTTTGGTGTGTGTATGTAACATGGATGTAATGTTTTATGTTAACAAAGCGTTTTTGTAAAGCACCT
>NC_134883.1:45184240-45191740 GCF_041734735.1 Babylonia areolata
GAGAGAGAGAGAGAGAGAAAGAGCGAGAGCTGGGATTCGAACCCACACCCCTCACGGACTCTCTGTATTGGCAGCTGAGCGTGTCTTATTAACCATTCTGCCCCTCCCGCCCCCCTTACTACCCCATACAACAGAATACAATGCAGTAATACAGCAAGACAGCACTGCTACGTCTGATCTGAACTCCGTCTTCTTTCTAAAAGGGAATGGACTTTGGAGACTTTATTCTTCAAACAACAGAACGTAAAAAGCAGAGAACAGGGGGGGGGGGGGGAAGAAAAAAAAAAAGATGAGTGGGCTGGAGGTGGGAACGAGAAGGAGGGCTGTTGGGGAGGAGGGGGTGTGTGTGAGGAGGGGGGTGTGGGGGCGTAGGGGAGGTACAAGAACGAGGTGGAAAAAACAACACCAAAACAAAACAATCTGGGACAGAAGAGAAGAAGAAGACGACATGTCATCGATTTTTTCTTTCTTTCTTTTTTTTTTTTTTTTTTTAACCTGGAGACAATCATTGTGAAATAAAAGAGGGGGAAAACAGACAGGCTAACTGCGCAGCACACGGCATAGAACGAGAGAAAAAGAAGAAGAAGAACTGGGAGGAGGAGGGGGAGAAGAAGAAGACGAAGAAAGAGGAGGAGAAGAAGAAAAGGGAGGAGGAGGAGGAGGAGGAAGGCGGAAGAGGAGGAGGAGCAGAAGTAGCAGTAGAAGAAGAAGACGAAGAAGGAAGAGAAGAAGAAAAGGGAGAAGGAGGAGGAGGAAGGCGGAAGAGGAGGAGGAGCAGAAGTAGCAGTAGAAGAAGAAGACGAAGAAGGAAGAGAAGAAGAAAAGGGAGAAGGAGGAGGAGGAGGAGAAGAAGAAGAAGAAGAAGGAGGAGGAGGAGGAGGAAATGGAAAAGGAGAAGAAGAAGAAGAAAAAGGAGAAGAAGGAGGAGGAGGAGGAGGAGGAGAAGAAGAAGAAGAAGAAGAAGAAAAGAAGAAGGAGGAGGAGGAGGAGGAGGAGAAGGAAATGGAAAAGGAGGAGAAGAAAAAGAAGAAGAAGAAGAAGAAAAGACGTGAATCTTTCTCTCTTATCTGCAAGCTCGGCGGACTGGCTTCATTAGAAAAGTACCGGCCTAAGGCAGCAAACCAATGCCAGACAGCTACCACAAATAGAAGAAGAAGAAGAAGAAGAAGTAGAAGAAGAAGAAGAAGAAGAAGCAGAAGAAGTAGAAGGGGATGCAGAAGGAGGAGGAGGAGGAGAAGAAGAAGAAGGGGATGCAGAAGAAGAAGAAGGAGGAGGAGCAGAAGAAGAAGAAGAAGAAGAAGAAAAGAAAAGAAAAAAAGAAGAAGGCTGCAGTCAACGATAGAAAATCATCCCAATGTGGAGTGACGTTTTTACCTGCAATGCACCTGACAAGGAAGCGAATGTCCCACGAGATCTAATCCTACTCTCTCCCCCCCCTCCCCCCCGCCCCCTCCCCCCACCCTCCTCCACCCACCCCACTTTGACCCCGGGGTGGTGAATTTGGTACTAGTCTTTCGAGGTGAGACGATGATGATGAACTGAGGTCCCGTGTGCGGCCTGCACTAGGACAAAGTAAGCAAATGGCTTGACCCTGGCAAAACTGTGTGTATATTTAAAAAAAAAAAAAAAAAAAAAAAAAAATCCAGTTTGATAGTAAAAAAACAAATACACTCGCAGGCAAGGAAAAGGAAGAGAGAGAGAGAGAGAGAGGGAGAGAGAGAGAGAGAGAGAGAGAGAGAGAGAGAGAGAGAGAGAGAGAGAGAGAGAGAGAGAGAGAGAGAGAGAGAGAGAGAGAAAGGATGGCACTGAGCTTGGCGACGCACTCTTCTAGTGGGAGAGCAGCCCCGTGCTTCCTCCAGAGAAACATGTTGTGGAACAAGACAATGCAATACAATGCAAAGCAATGCAATACAATACACTGCAATACACGACAATGCAATACAAATCAACGCAACACAACACAACACAACACAACACAACACAGTAATAAAGCAAGACAATGCGGAATGTCTGGTCGGAACATGTCGTCTTTCAAAAAGTGAGTGCACTGTAAAGATGTGTGTGTGTGTGTGTGTTGTGTGTGTGTGTGTGTGTGTGTGTGTGTGTGTGTGTAAGAGACAGACAAACAGACACAGAGACAGAGACAGAGCAATGGAACGCGAAGGGAGGAAAAGAGGAAAAAAAAAAAAAAAATCGAATGAAAGGGCTGTCGAGGGATGGGGGTGGGGGGTGGAGGTGGAGGTGAGGTGAGGAGAGGGAGGGAGACACTACAAGAGTGGAACAGACAGCAGAAGAGAAGACGACGTGTTATCGATTTTTTTTTCCCTCCAAGAGAGGGGATGTGGGGGGCAGTGCAAAAGGAACCAGGAAGAAAACAGACGGGCTAACTGAGCAACACACGAAAAGAAAAGAAAAGAAAAGAAAAGAAGGAGAAGAAGAAGAAGAAAAAACAAAAAAACAAAACCTCTTCCTCCTCCTGTTTCTCCTCTTCCTCCTCATCATTATCATTCTTCTTGTTCTTGTTTTTCTTTTTTGTTGTTCGTTATCTTCTTGTTCTTGTTCCTCTCTCTTAACTCTCTCTCTCTCTCTCACACACACACACACACAATCTCTCTCTCTCTCATTCTTCTTTCTTATCTCTCTCTCGCACTCACGCTTACACTGTCTCTCTCCCTCTCTCTCTATCTCATTCTTCTCTCTTATCTCTCTCTCGCACTCACACTGTCTCTCTCCCTCTCTCTCTATCTCATTCTTCTCTCTTATCTCTCTCTCGCACTCACACACACACACTCTCTCTCTCTCTCTCACATTATTCTCTCTTAAACTCTCTCTCGCACTCACACTTACACTGTCTTTGTCTCTGTGTGTCTCTCCTTATTCTCTCTTATCTCTCTCTCGCACTCACACTTACACTGTCTCTCTCCCTCTCTCATTTTTCTCTCTTATCTCTCTCTCGCACTCACACTTACACTGTCTCTTCCCCCCCCCCTCTCTCTCTCATTCTTCTCTCTTATCTCTCTCTCGCACTCACACTTACACTGTCTCTCTCCCTCTCTCATTTTTCTCTCTTATCTCTCTCTCGCACTCACACTTACACTGTCTCTCTCCCTCTCTCATTTTTCTCTCTTATCTCTCTCTCGCACTCACACTTACACTGTCTCTTCCCCCCCCCCTCTCTCTCTCATTCTTCTCTCTTATCTCTCTCTCGCACTCACACTTACACTGTCTCTCTCCCTCTCTCATTCTTCTCTCTTATCTCTCTCTCGCACTCACACACACACTCTCTCACTCTCTCTCACTTTATTCTCTCTTAAACTCTCTCTCGCACTCACACTTACACTGTCTTTGTCTCTGTGTGACTCTCATTATTCTTTCTTATATCTCTCTCTCGCACTCACACTTACACTGTCTCTCCCCCCTCTCTCTCTTTCTTCTCTCTTATCTCTCTCTCGCACTCACACTTACACACACACACACACACTCTCTCTCTCTCTCTCACATTATTCTCTCTTAACTCTCTCTCGCACTCACACTTACACTGTCTTTGTCTCTGTGTGTCTCTCATTATTCTCTCTTATCTCTCTCTCGCACTCACACTTACACTGTCTCTTCCCCCCCCCTCTCTCTCTCTTTCTTCTCTCTTATCTCTCTCTCTCGCACTCACACTTACTCTCTCTCTCTCTTCCCTGCAAGCTAACTGGATTAGCTTCATTAGAGAAGTACCAGCCTGAGGCAGCAGAAAAAAAAAAGAAGAAGAAGAAAAAAAAAAAAGCGCCAGTGCCAGCCAGACAGCTAGCTGTCAGCTAAGAATTCTTTGCTCGAATCAAAAATATCTTCTTTTTTTTTTTCTTTTTTTTTTTCCAGTGTGTCCGTCTGTGTGTTCGCCGTTGTTGGATGTGTGTGTGTGTGTGTGTGTGTGTGTGTGTGTGTGTGTGTGTGTGTGTGTGTGTGTGTGTGTTTATTTGCCTCCTTACTGCGTCTGTTTCAACTTTTACTTTCGTTTTCAGTACTTTTTTTTCTTCTTTTTTTTCAACCACACAACACTATGTTGTTGTTTATGTCTGCACTAATTTTGCAGAGGCTCTCTCTCTCTCTCTCTCTCTCTCTCTCTCTCTCTCTCTCCCTCTCTCTCTCTCTCTCTTGCCTGCTCATTACGTCTGTTTCACTTGGAGTTTATTTACCTGTATTCGATTTGTATTTGTATTTCTTTTTATCGCAACAGATTTCTCTGTGTGAAATTCGGGCTGCTCTCCCCAGGGAGAGCGCGTCGCTACACTACAGCGCCACCCTTTTTTTTTTAATTAAAAAAAAAAAAATTTCCTGCGTGCAGTCTTCTTTGTTTTTTTTTCCTATCGATGTGGATTTTTCTACAGAATTTTGCCAGGAACAACCCTTTTGTTGCCGTGGGTTCATTTACGTGCGCTAAGTGCATGCTGCACACGGGACCTCGGTTTATCGCCTCATACGAATGACTATTTATCTATTTGTTCTTTTTTTTTTATAATTATTATTCAAGAAAACGACACTGTGGTTTTCTTTTTGTTTTTTCAGTTGTTGATGTCTGCACTAGAAGCCGTTTCACCATGCAGAACCCCTTTGACCATGGACGGTTAATGCGGGGCAGTAACACTAACAGCAATAACAACACTTAGAAAAAAAAAAAAAGAAAAAAAAAAGAAAAAAGAAAAGAAAAAAAAGACCGTATGATTTCCATTTTTCACATGTATTCCCACATCATTCCGTTCCTCACTTTATCCCCCCCCCCTTGTCCCCCCACATCCTCCCCGCACTAACTCTACCCCTGCCCCCCTTCTCTCCAAACTATGTCGTTTTCTCCAGATAAGAAGGCCATCGATATTATATGATGAAGAAGAAGAAGAAGAAGACGGAGGAGGAGGAGAAGAAGCAGCAGCAGCAGCAGCAGCAGCAAGCAGCAGAGCAGAAGAAGACGAAGAACAGAAGAAGGAGAAACAGGAGAAGAAGAAGAAGAAGGAGAATCAGGAGGAGGAAGAGGAGCATCAGCAGCAAGCAGCACAGGAGAAGGAGGAGAAGAAGAAGAAGAACAGGAGGAGAAGCAGGAGGAGGAAGAGGAGCATCAGCAGCAAGCAGCACAGGAGAAGGAGGAGAAGAAGAAGAAGAACAGGAGGAGAAGCAGGAGGAGGAAGAGGAGCATCAGCAGCAAGCAGCACAGGAGAAGGAGGAGGAGAAGAAGAAGAAGAAGAAGAAGGAGAATCAGGAGGAGGAAGAGGAGCATCAGCAGCAAGCAGCACAGGAGAAGGAGGAGAAGAAGAAGAACAACAGGAGGAGAAGCAGGAGGAGGAAGAGGAGCATCAGCAGCAAGCAGCACAGGAGAAGGAGGAGAAGAAGAAGAAGAACAGGAGGAGAAGCAGGAGGAGGAAGAGGAGCATCAGCAGCAAGCAGCAGAGCAGGAGGAGGAGGAGGAGAAGAAGAAGAACAGGAGGAGAAGCAGGAGGAGGAAGAGGAGCATCAGCAGCAAGCAGCAGAGCAGGAGGAGGAGGAGGAGGAGAAGAAGAAGAACAGGAGGAGAAGCAGGAGGAGGAAGAGGAGCATCAGCAGCAAGCAGCAGAGCAGAAGGAGGAGGAGGAGAAGAAGAAGAAGAAGAAGAAGAATGAATAAATGAATGAATCTTGAATGGGTAAAGAATTAGGCGCAGTAAAGGCCTATTTACAATTCTGCCCATTTAACGACACAAAACATAAAAATAAACAAGGACACAGAACACTGAAATAAAGAAATAAAAAAAAAAAAAATTAGAATGACGAATAAGAATAGTAACTGGAATAGTCCATTAAAGGTAACAAAGCAATGAAAAGAACAATTGGTACATTATCATGTACGTACGTACTTACACACACACACACACACACACACACACACACACACACACACACACAATTAAAAAAAAAAAAGCAAACAAAGACGAAAAACAAAAACACAAACGCCCTCACACTCAAACACATCCAAACACACACACGTACTTACTGTTCATTTGCTAGCACGATCACACGTACATTCAATTTTTCATTCATCATGGCGTGACAGCTAGTGGACTGGGTGCAAAGCAAGCGTTTGCAAAAGAAGAAGAAGAAGAAGAAGGAGGAGGAGGAGGAGGAGGAGAACAAGAAGGAGAAGGAGAAGAAAACCGTTTTGTCAGACTCCAACTCCATCGAGCAACAAATCCTTCACAACCCCAAGACCCCAACACTGGAAAAAAAAAAAAAAAGGAAAAAAAAAACCCCGACCTTCAAGGACGGTAGCCAACAGATCGTTAAACTCCTCTCCTAAACCAATGGAATGCGGAGGACGCAGATCACACCCGCTTTGATCAATGGAGGGGAAGGATGACAGAGGGGATGGGATGGGGGAATGGGTGGGTGGTGGTGGTGGTGGTGAACTAAATACCACCACCCCTTCAGACGTCGGGGACAATGAATGATGGACTGGCGCCTGAATACATACATCTCTCAGACTTGCTGGGAAAGGCCTGCCCAGCAGCCCAGCCCAGGCACACACACACACACACACACACAAAGTGACTGTCTCTCTCTGACTCTAACTGAACGTCCTGGTGTGCCGTCCTCACCGATCAGTTAGTTCTCAGCTGAGCTAAGAACACTGGTGACAAAATTAATGTCTACATCTTTGATGATTCATTCTCACGGTGACAATTTTGACTCTCATATTCGCTAGATTGGAACATAAATTGCTGAACAAGCTTGCTGCAATGATTGAAAAAACAACAACAACACCACCACCAACAACAAAAAACATTGGATCTGTTAATGTAAATTTGTCATGGGTCTTTATCATTGAAGTCTTGAAGCCAACAGAGATAACAACAACAACAACAACAACAAACACAAACACACACACACACACACACACACACACACACACGACAGCAACAAACAAACCAATAAACAAAAAAACAACAACAAAAAACAAAACAAAAAAATCAACGAGAAAAAACAAAAACAAAAAACAACAACAACAACAACAAAAAACACGGTGTGTTAACTCACTCAGTACGGCCAGTCCTCTCTTCTCCTCTACACAGACCCCTCGGATGTCCGTCCAGTGGGTGTCTGAATGACCCAACCTTTAGCTTCCGTCGTCAGAATTGTGGTATTCTTTGTCAACATTCACGTCTTCAATACAAGAGTCTTCCGCTTGCAATATTTTGATGATGGTAATTGGGGTGAAACGCTACTAACATCGTCTCTTTCGCCGTTCGTATGGAAAGAGTTAATGTGAGAGCACATGCCATTATGTTAATGTCCTCATGACAGCCCTTGACTGTGAAAGGGATACAGCAGATCTATGCTGGGAATTACACACTGTTGACGAGTCTTTCTTTTTTTTTCTTCTTCATTCACTCTCCAGACATTCGAGCGCCGCACAGAACTGTTCACTACATTTCTCCAGCTCTGTCGTGCCATGTACTAAACAAGAGAGGCAAGGCCTTCAAGACTCACTTGT
>NC_134883.1:45196740-45201740 GCF_041734735.1 Babylonia areolata
GGAAAAAAAACAACCAAAAAACCATCCACCCTGTACCCACCGGGTGCCGGTACCGAGATTCGAACCCGGGACCCTCGGATTGAAAAGTCCAACGCTGTAACCACTCGGCTATTGCGCCCGTCGTACCAGTATCGATTTATCATGAGCTCTCTCTCGTTCGGTCCGTTCGCTGCCTCGCCAGCTCCTCCTCCACGCCCGCCAACCCATACAAAAGGCACTACTACTAATAAAAAGAGAACATTATTATTAATCAGCACAAACTCTGGAACCAGCGGGGTACCACAATGGGAATGGAAAAGAGACTGATACACCTTAAGCCCTTAGTACAAAGAGCAGGGGGGGGTTTACGGAGACAGAGAGAAGAATGGCCCTTACCCATGGGATACTTTTTTTTTTCTTTTTTTTTACGAAACAACCCCCAACCCCGCCCCCTGCACCCCCACCTCCCCCCCACCCCATCCCCCCACTGGATTTCCTCTTGTGGTAGTCACCGTGACGATACGAACGAAGTGGCTCTGAATTCGCAAGCTCTTTCTATATTTGATGTTTTTGTCCTTAACTCTCGATACCTTCGTCCTTTGTCCCTACTGTGGGTTCTCCAGTGAAGGGACTGTAGCTAGTTAATTCTGCTGGTTTCATTAATAATAATAATAATAATAATGGAATTTATATAGCGCGTGAATCTTGTGCAGAGACAAATCAAAGCGCTTTCGCAGCAGTCATTCACACGCATGCATAACTCTTAAAACTGGAGAAACTTGAAGACAAGGAAGAGGCCGGGAAGGGAGGTTATTTTGGGAAGAGGTGGGTTTTGAGGCCAGACTTGAAAGAGCTGAGTGTATTGTATTGTATTGTATTGTATTGTATTGTACTATATTGCAATGTACTGATTGTATTCTATTGTGCTGTGTTACACTGTATTGCGCTGGCTTTGTGTTGTGTTGTGTTGTGCTGTGCTGTGCTTTGTTCTATTGTGTTGTGTTGTGTTGTGCTGAGGTGTGCTGTGGTATGCTGTGCTGTGTTGAGCTGTGCTGTGTTGTGCTGTGCTGTCTTTGTGCTGTGTTGTGTTGTGCTGTGTTCTATTGTGTTGTGTTGTGCTGCGGTGTGCTTTGTTCTATTGTGTTGTGTTGTGCTGTGCTGTGCTGTGCTTTGTTCTATTGTGTTGTGTTGTGCTGCGGTGTGCTTTGTTCTATTGTGTTGTGTTGTGCTGTGCTGTGCTGTGCTTTGTTCTATTGTGTTGTGTTGTGCTGCGGTGTGCTTTGTTCTATTGTGTTGTGTTGTGCTGTGCTGTGCTGTGCTTTGTTCTATTGTGTTGTGTTGTGTTGTGCTGCGGTGTGCTGTGGTATGCTGTGCTGTGTTGTGTTGTGTTGTGCTGCGTTGTGCTGTGCTGTCTTTGTGTTGAGTTGTGTTGTGTTGTGTAGTGCTGTGCTGTGCTGTGTTCTATTGTGTTGTGTTGTGCTGTGCTGTGCTGTGGTGTGCTGTGCTGTGTTGTGTTGTGTTATGTTGTGTTATGTTGTGTTGTGCTGTGCTGTGCTGTGCTGTGCTGTGGTGTGGTGTGCTGTGCTGTGCTGTGCTGTGCTGTGCTGCGTTGTGATGTAATGCAGCGTCGGGGGACCAGCTATCTACAAGAGAGTTCTGGCTTTGTGTGGCCGCCTTTGCGCTTCATTCTCATCTCCAGTCACTGACGTCTTCATCGTTGGCGATGGTCTTCCATCATGATGATGACGACATCGACAACGACGACGACGACGACGATGATGATGATGATGATGATGTTAAGTATTACTTTTTGTCACAACACACATCTCCCTGTGAAAATCGGGTTGCTTGGGAAATTCGGCGAACCACATCACGTAAAAATGCAATTAGCTTCAAGTGGAACATCATTTTATGCATCCTTTTGAGCAGGTGTGCTGAGAAAGCCCCCCCTCTCTCTCTCACTCTCTCGGAGCAATCGTTTCTGACTGCAGAAACGCAAACAGTGCTGGAAGAAATATTTTTCTTGACATTCTTTTTTTTTCCTAACACCAAAATATTTGCTTACAAGATTTCATTGGGACACATCCAAATCAAACGCCACGTTGAAAACCACAAGAAAGTGTATAGCTTCATCCATGGTAGGGAGCTTCATTATTCATGACGTCATTTCCAGGGGCCTTCCAGCAGACACGATGTCGCTTCGTAAGCTTTACACCTCCTCGTGCTCATGCCATAACACACCAACCAATGATTAAAGAAAACGTTCGCCAACAGCTGGAAAAAAAAAAAATCATTCTCATCATCGTAACATACTTCTTCCAGTTCTGCAGACTTGTAGGTCTCATGTTGACTTGCTTTTTGTCCTGGGTGGGGATTTCCGAGTGCAACAGTTTTTTTATTTAACTCACTCAGTACGGCCAGCCCTCTCTTCTCCTCAACACAGACCCTTCAGATGTCCAGTGGGTGTCTGAATGACCCAACCTTTAGCTTCCGTCGTCAGAATTGTGGTATTCTTTGTCAACATTCACCTCTTCAGTATAAGAGCCTTCCGCTTGCAATATTTTGATGATGGTAACTGGCGTGAAACGCTGTTAACGTCGTCTCTTTCGCCGTTCGTATGGAGAGAGTTAACCCCTTGACTGAAGCTGAGTATGCACCGAGTGTGTGAAGGGGCTGTCACTTCACTGAGATAAGACCGAGCTTACAGGTCAGGATGCTGTCGTCAGTCACCCACTGTGAATCTAAACTTCTTCCACTCTCTGGATTGCATTACACTTGTTGAGTAAAGCAAAGCCAAGGACACCACTAACAGGCACACGCAAACATTAGTAGTAACTGCACCTCAAACACATGCCACTATATAATAATAATAACAATAATATTGGATACTTATATAGCACACTATCCAGAAATCTGCTCTAGGTGCTTTACAAAAACGCTTTGTTAACATAAAACATTACATCTATGTTACATACACACACCAAAATATGACTACACACACACACACGCACACACACACACACACACACACACACACTGCGTACATACATTTTAACAATACATGTGTATCTAACAGCTACCCTAACACATACGCACACATAGGCAGGCATAAACTTACATAAACGCACGCGCACACAATACACATTCATATACATGCATGTAGTTATGTACACATACATATGTATACATACATAGTCAAGCACAGCTAACGCAAAGGAAGTGGACCTGCCACAATTGAACTTACTGCTGAGGGAAAAGGTGAGTTTTGAGACGAGATTTAAAAGATGCGAGGGAATCAGAATGACGGAGGTTATCAGGGAGCTTGTTCCATGTCTTTGGCGATTGAAAACAAAACGATCTTTGTCCATAGGTCTTACTTCTGACGTGAGGTATCCTGAGAAGTCGAGTATCAGAGGAAGAACGGAGCTGGCGAGACGGGCTATAGATATGGAGGAGTTCAGAAAGATACTTGGGGCCAGATCCACTGACTGTAGAAAAGGTCAGAGTGGATAGCTTATAGTCTATAATATAGATATATATCTTATATGTGTATATATATCTCATTTTATTTATAAAAAGAAAAAAAAAGGTCCAGCCGTCTAGGAGTTAAACACTGCCGTCAGTCGTTCACTATTTTCCATGAAGATTTTTGAGATAGTGAAAGGGGGCACAGATGCTGACAGACAGGCAGAGAGAGAGAGAGAGAGACAGAGACAGAGAGAGAGACAGAGAGAGAGAGAGACAGACAGACACACACACACACAGAGGCACAGACGAGATGAATACATGCGGCTCAAGAAGAAAACTGAATCTACCTTCTTGGAGAGGCAAGACGACCTCGATCTTTCTAGAATCACGACGACTTACCATCACCCATTTTTAGGAAGACACTCAACACGGATACGCATTTCTGCTTTTTCACTTTACAAGTTCTGACAGGACGTTGGGCTGCGCTGCTGGTCAGGCATCTGCTTGGCAGATGTGGTGTAGCGCGTATATGGATTTGTCCGAACGCAGTGACGCACTCCTTGAGCTACTGAAAACTGAAACTGAAACTGACAGGGCATGTAAACATCTACACGGTGCCAACTGATCAAGAGGCACGGCAAACGACGATGACAGTTTGCACAGATGAATGCCTAACTTCTCCCTGCAGGAACACAGAGAGAGAGAGAGAGAGAGAGAGAGAGAGAGAGAGAGAGAGAGAGAGAGACAGAGAGAGAGAGAGAGAGAGACAGAGACAGAGAGAGAAACAGACAGAGAGACAGAGACAGAGACAGACACACACACACATTTTTTTGTGATTTTTTTCCGATCTCCCAGGTCAACATACGTGCAGACCTGCTAGTGCCTGAACCCACTTCGTGTGTATGCGCACGCAGAAGATCAAATACGCACGTTAAAAGATCCTGTAATCCATGTCAGCGTTCGGTGGGTTATGGAAACAAGAATATACCCAGCATGCACACCCCCGAAAACGGAGTATGGCTGCCTACATGGCGGGGTAAATAAATTTAAAAAAAAAACACACACAAAAAAAAACAACAACAAAAAACCAAAACCAAAAAAACACGGTCATACACGTAAAATGTTACATGTCTGTCTGAGTGTGTATGTGTGTGTGTCTGAAATCTGATTGAATGACACAGGAAACGAATGATGAGCGCCCAGTGGCAGCCGTCAGTCGGCTCTACCCGGGTAGGTACCCAGCCTGTGGTGCAAAATGTCCCCGTGTATGTAAAGCGCTTAGAGCTTGGTCTCTGACCCAAGGATAGGCGCTATAGAAGTATCCACATCAATCAATCAATCAATCAAACAGAGCAAACGGCTCCACAGAATAAGTTGCCTTACCAGTCCCAGCGCCCACACAAAAGGGCGGGCGGTTCCATATAAAATAATGTCCTCTAACTCCCATGAGAATACAAATCAATAATTATGGCGTGCTGTAGCCAAAAAGGGGAAAAGTCTGACAGATGTCTCTGCTGGCAAGTGTTATATCCCAACTATATACTACCTTTTTT
>NC_134883.1:45209240-45216740 GCF_041734735.1 Babylonia areolata
GAGGGAGAGATCGGGCACAGAGAGAGGGAGAGAGAGGGGGGGAGAGAGGGAGAGGAGGGGGAGAGATGGAGAGGGGAGAGAGAGGGAGGGAGAGGGGAGAGACTGAGAGGGAGAGGGGAGAGAGAGGGAGAGAGAGAGGGGGGGGAGAAAAAGAGAGGGGAGAGAGAGACTGAAAGAGAAGGGAGAGAGAGAGGGGGAGAGAGAAAGGGAGGGAGAGAGTGGGAAAGAGAAAGAGAAGGGATGAGAGGGGGGGCGGAGAGAGGGGAGAGAGAGATAGGGGGAGAGAGAGGGAGGGAGGGGGGAAGAGTGTGAGAGAGAGAGGGGGGGAGAGAAAGAGAATGACAGAGACAGAGAAAGAGAGGGTGGGAGGGGATATGAGAGAGAGAGAGAGAGAGAGAGAGGGAGAGAGAGAGAGAGATAGGGGGAGAGACAGAGAGAGAGAGCCAGAGACAGAGACAGAGCCAAAGACAAAGACTGAGAAGCCCTGTCATTTTAGGCACCAAGAAACCGCGTTTTCTTCTTCATAAATCTTCTTCTTCTTTTCCAGACCACACACCACAACCGCCACCAATTTGGCTGACAATCTGTCGTGGCTCATGCATGCACAGAATCCAATAAGAGTTGGTTCAATAATAAATGCTGCCTTCCCAAAAATTATTATCCCCCCCCACCTCCCCAACCCCCCAACCCACAATTTCTCATTGGACAAAGCGTCAGGCAATAATCTCTGGGCAGTGTTTTTCACTTTAACGCCTCTCCATCTGTGTGTGTGCATGTGCATGTGTGTGTGTGTGTGCAGTGTGTGTGTGTGTGTGTGTGTGTGTGTGTGTGTGTGTGTGTAACTTTGGGTGTGAGTGTGGTTGAGTGAGTCTGAAAGGAGGTGTGTGTGTGGGGGGGGGGGGGGGGAGAGATGTAGGTGCGTGTGTGGGATGGAGCTGGGGGTGGTATGTATGTATGTATGTATGTATGTATGCGTGTACATGCACGCGCGCGCGTGTGTGCGGTGTGTGTGTGTGTGTGTGTGTGTGTGTGTGTGCACGTGTATGTAGTATGCGCGCGCGTTACTGCACGTGTGCGCTCGCGCGTGTGTGCGTGCGTGCGTGAGTGCGTGCGTGCGAGACGGTTTACATTTCGGGTAGTGTTCCCCGAGAACGGCGCGCCAACCCACCATACCACCACGCAAAGAAAAACACCACAACTTTTAGCGTGTCCCCCCAAAAAAAACAAACAAAAAAAAAAAAAACAACTTGTTTCTCCACTTCTCTCTTCAAACTGAACACACACACACACACACGGTCACACACACACACACACACACACCCTCTTCGCCCCCCCCCCCTCCCCACCACCATAGCTCCATTGGACAGCTCCAACTGCGTACATAGATATTCAAAATCCAACCCAACCGACCCCCCCCCCCCCCCCCGGACCCCTCCCCCACCCACCCACCCACCCCCACCTCAATTTCCTGCATGCCACACGCTTCAAACTTCTTTTATACACTGCACGGATGAGTTCACTCCCTTCCGTACACCCCTCTCCCCCCCCCCCACTCCACCTCCACCCCCCTCTCTCCCCCCAATTGTGTATAGACATTTAAAATCCAACCCTTACCAGGACAACCTCCTTTCTTGTAATGCCACGCGTCTGGGTTTGTTTGTTTTTTTTTCTTTGTTGTTGTTGTTGTTGTTGTTATTGTTGTTGTTGTTTTTTTTTAAAGAGAGGCACGTGGGTGGGAGAGGGGGCGGAGGATGGGGAAGGAGGGGGGGGGGGTGAGGTTCTAGGAGAGCGGGAAAGAATGGGGGCGAAAACACACACACACACACACACACACACACACACACACACACACACACACACACACACACACAGAGACACACACCCACACACACACCCACAAACACACACGCACACACACACACACACACACACGAACACACACACACAGATGCGGGATGGAAAGAATAAACAAGTTGGATTAAATCTCTCACACCCCCAAGCCCACCCCCACCCCCCACAACCCCTCTCCCCACCTACGCGCCCCCCCTATACTCCCTTTATCCTCGCCATGACCCACCACGCGCCTGTGAGAAAGCAAAGCAAAGTGCTGCTGCAATGAATGAGAAGAGGAGAAGCGTTAGATTCAACTCAACACTCGGCTTATATCTTCTTCTTCTTCTTCTTCTTCAGGCCCATAGTTTCAGTTTCAGTAGCTCAAGGAGGCGTCACTGCGTTCGGACAAATCCATATACACTACACCACATCTGCCAAGCAGATGCCTGACCAGCAGCGTAACCCAACGCACTTAGTCAGGCCCATGACTACAAAGTAGTCGTTGGGGGAAGCCTGAGGACCGCAGACGCAACCTCCCTTCTCCATCCGTCTCACGTGTGTGGTGGAGTCCGGTCCATTGTTTTGATGTTCTCATGCCAGTTCTTCCGCGGTCTTCCTCTTCTTCTCCCGCCCTCGATGGTGCCTTGCATGACTGTTTTGGACAAGCTGGTGTGTCGAGTGTTGTGTCCAAACCATATCAGCTTGCGTCTCTTGACAGTTGAAAGGAGAGGTTCCTGAGGTCCAGCAAGGTTCTCAATACATATCACAGATTGACATAAGTTTACATTTGGGCCAACAGCAAAGTGAGAGCTGTATTATCAATGGTTTCTCCAGTCAATGGGAAACTATTTACAGCTTAGTCTTTTTGTGAAGGACTATGACTCTCAAACTATAGGAGGCAAAATTGCACTGGCTCTCAGTGCTGCAGCCTTGTGGGCTAGTTGGCCTTTGGGAACCATCCCAACGCCGACTGTCCTAAAACCCTCTTGGCCAAGAGAGTGGGGATGTAACTTGGGCAAGACACTCTCCACTATAATCAAATTCCAGCCCAAATAGTCGGAACATTTGCCTCCTCTCCTGTTCTGATGGTCATAGTCGGACACGACTGACTATCATATATCTATCTGATCTGCCTCGTCTCTCTCTGTCCTCCATTTGCGCGCATTTTTTTTGTTTTTTGTTTTTTGTTTTTTGTTTTTTTTTGTTTTTTGTTGATGTCCAGATTGAAGACTATAGGCAAGAACATAAAATGTTTGTCTCGGATAAAATAGATTAAAAAAAAAAAAAGTATACCTCCATATCTGTGCACTGCGTGGTGTGTGTGTGTGTGTGTGTGTGTGTGTGTGTGTGTCTGTGTGTGTGTGTGTCTGTGTGTGTGCATACGTGCACGCGTTCGTGCGTCACTGTGTAGTGCACACACTTGAAGACAACTGTCTACAATGTTTCTCCGCCTGTCTTCCTGATAATCACATTTGCATAATTTTACAGGAGCACTTGTATGGAACAGTTGGAATAACAACACTGGCATGGACATGAAATGCTTAAATTCTTTTACTGCACTTGACTAAAATGCAAACTTGTTTTATTTTCATTTTTAAAAATAACACACACACACACACACACACACACACATATATATATATATATAGAAAATAAACCCAGTTCAAACCCAATATATACCTCCATGCTACGCGTCTCTCAAAAAACAACACACACACACACAATCAATCAATATATACACACGCACGCACACACGGAAACACACACACACACACACACACACACACACACACACACACAAATAGACAGATAGATATATCTAAAAAAAAAAACAACAAAAAAACAATAAACAACAACAACAAAATCCACACAAAAAAACAACAAAAAAGAAACACACACACACATCAAAACAAAGACACACTGACACCCACACACACAATCTATCTATTTGTTTGTGTGTGTGTGTGTGTGTGTGTGTGTGTGTGTGTGTGTGTATGTGTGTGTTCGTGCGTGCTTGTGTGTGTGTGTGTGTGTGTGTGTGTGTGTGTTTCCGTGTGTGCGTGCGTGTGTATATATTGATGTGTGTGTGTATGTGTGTGTGTGTGTGTGTGTGTGTGTGTGTGTGTGTGTGTGTGTGTGTGTGTGTGACTGCGTATGGCACACACTTGTAGTAATATCTATCTATTCTATGTGTGTGTGTGTGTGTGTGTGTGTGTGTGTGTGTGTGTGTGTGCGCGCGCGCGTGCTTGTGCGTGCGTGCGCGCGCGGGTGTGTGTGTGTGTGTGTGTGGCACACACTTGCAGTAAAGTGCGCGCATGCATGTTTAAGCGGGAGTGGGAATACATCTCCCTCTGGGTCTGGGTACAGACGGTTTGAATTTCAAACCCAACCGAAACCTGAACCTACACCTAAACCTAGACCATTGTGCAAGCCACGCGTCTCTCCAAATCCAGGACACGTGGGTGGGTGGAAGGAAGGTGGGTGTGGAGGGAGGAGAAGGAGAAGGAGAGGAGGGGGGGGGGGGGGGTGGGGGGGGGGGGAGTAGAGAGAGAGGAAGAAAGAGGAGAGATATAAAGAAAAGAAGAAGAAGAAGAAAAAGAAAAAAAGGCGGCTTACGAATAAACACGATAATTAAATCTTTCCGCTCTCCTCTTTTCTATCACAAAAAAAAGCACAAAAAACACCAGCAAAAGAAAAAAAAAATCAACCCACAAAAAACCCCAAGATTATTAAATCTTTCTGCTCTCCTCTTTTCAACGTATATACCTATTCAAAAAAAAAAAAAAAAAAAAAAGCAGCAGCAGCAAAAGAATAAACAAAACTTTTAAATCTTTCTCTGCACCCCCCCCCCCCCACCCCCCTCCTATCTCCACACACTATCTTCGTCGTCAGCCTTTGCCTCGCATGGCCACGTCTGCAAAGAAACTGTGGTGGTATTTATCACGAAAAGAAGAAGAAGTAAAATGGAGCGTTGAAATAAAACATTCACTAGCTTTTCTCTCTCTTTGTGTATGCTATCAGCTAGCACGAACACGTGAGAGGGGGGTGTACGCGAGTGCTGATGGTTTTACAAGACGGGCCGGGTTATTCATTCATTGACTTTTAACTCACTCAGTACGGCCAGTCCTCTCTTCTCCTCTACACAAGACCCCTCGGATGTCCAGTGGGTGTCTCAATGACCCAACCTTTAGCTTCCGTCGTCAGAACTGTGGTATTCTTTGTCAACATTCACCTCTTCAGTAAAAGAGCCTTCCGCTTGCAATATTTTGATGATGATAACTGGGGTGAAACGCTGTCAACGTCGTCTCTTTCGCCGTTCGTATGGAGAGAGTTAAAGCGAGTGATGTCTTTACAACTCGAAATTTTTTTAATATATTTTCTTAAATATAACTTCCCGTCTCTTGTACTGATCGAGATTTGTCTGTCTTAAAAAACAAAAAAAAAAAAAATAAAAAAAATAAACCCTCACACCCTCACGTATCAAAAATGGACAGCACTATTTTTTCCCCTTAAATTTTGATCCATCACCACTGAAGAGAGAGAGAGAGAGGGAGGGAGAGAGAGAGAGAGAGAGGGGGGGGGGAGGAAGGGAGAGCAGGAGAAAGACAGCGAGAAAAGGAGAGAGAAGACTGAGAGGAGAGAGAGAGAGAGAAAGAGAGACAGAGAGAGGGATGGGGGAGACAGACAACTATTCTGTAAATGAGAAGGCGAGAAAGGGAGAAATGTAGCAGAGGCAACGGGACAGACAGACAGACAGAGAAAGACAGAGAAAGAGAGAAAGAGAAACAGAGATAGACAAGAGAAACAGAAACACTGAGAGAGAGAGAAAACGCGAACATGGCAATTCAAATGTTTTATTCAAAAGGCCATGGCCACCTCTGAAGAGGTGGGCCGGGCCGGAAAATACGAGGCTCACATGACAGACATACGCTGTGTGTGAACTGCTTTTCCATGAATAACTAGTTACCGTGTTTTAATTTTCCCGGCGCGAGGAGCAATGCCAAGTCTGTATCACATTATGCAGGCAAGGTCGACGAACCAATGCAGTGGGTATACATTGTATTCTTACTTCCGTTTCCGTTTTCCGTCTTACTTCCGTTTCCGTTTTCCGTTGATGTACCAGCACACCACGGTTTTCATCTTCAACAGAGCGACGACAGGAGGAGGACAAAGCAATACGTATTTTCAGTGCTAAATGTTTCTCATAAATCGATCAAAACGCTCCAGGCATTGACTGGCTGATTGATTGATATGGATATTTATATAGCGCCTATCCTCGGTCGGAGACCAAGCTCTAAGCGCTTTACAAACACGAGAGTCATTTACACAACAGGCTGCCTACCTGGGTAAGAGCCGACTGACGGCTGCCATTGGGCGCTCACCATTTGTTTCCTGTGTCATTCAATCAGATTTCAGGCACGCACACCTACACATTCAGACAAACATGTAACATTTAACATTTTACGTGCATGACCATTTTGTTTATTTACCCCGCCATGTTGGCAGCCATACTCCGTTTTCGGGGGTGTGCATGCTGGGTATGTTCTTGTTTCCATAACCCACCGACCGCTGACATGGATTACAGGATCTTTAACGTGCCTATTTGATATATACAAACAACCAGAGGAATAAAAACCAAGCAGAACATTCACAATCTTGAAACGCTTGAACAAAACAACATATTCACATGGTTACAAGATTTGAATGAAGAAAACCCAGTAAAACATGGCTTGTTTCGAGAAGAATACTGCAGAGCATGTATCATTCACTTATTCATGCTGAGTATGTATCATTCACTCATTCATGCAGAGTATGTATCATTCACTCATTCATGCAATCGCCTTCCCTGTTTCTTCCTGGATGAGTACTGGCTGTAATGCCTCCAGTCATTTTGAATCCAAGTTCACTGTTTCGGATTTTATCTGAATTCTGTTCTTCATTCAAATACCTTGTGGTCAATAACCTTTCAAATATGTTTCCGTTTGGGGGACGTTTCTCGAATTTGTATACTGTGATATATTTTTGTGCAAAAGGTGCAATAAAACCAAAAGTAACCCCTCCCCCGCCAACCCCCCCCCCCCCCTTTTTTTTTTTAACCATGTTACTGACAATTATTATCTAATCCGTACAGAACATTTCCATAAACATGCTCATCTGCGCTATCTAATGCAAAGTCCGACGTGCAAAACACACACACACACACACACACACACACACACACACACACACACAGAGAAGAAGAAGAAGAAGAAGAAGAAAAGGCAACAAAAGTTTGCATGCATAATCCTGCACAGACATCCAAATACTCAAACACTTCACGCACAACCCATACTCACACAAACACAACACTCATCATACACATCGATCATACATCATACAAAGTCCACCCCCTCCAAAACCCTCATCCCCATTATCTGTGGCTGCTGGCCAAACTTTTGTGCCCCCCTGACCCCACCCCCCTCTCTCTCTCTCCCCCTCTCTCTCTCTTTACGTCGTTTCATGACCACAGGACAGTGTCTGTCTGAGCCCTGTCTCTTCTTTGTGGGGCTGGCTGGTGGCCAGATGATGGCTTCTCTCTCTGGTCGAGAGTGGGAGGTTGTTTTGGGAGAATTGGATTTGTGGAAAAACTATGCTGACTCTGTGTAGTTACTTTCTTTCTTTCACACA
>NC_134883.1:45226740-45234240 GCF_041734735.1 Babylonia areolata
GCCAAGGCAACTGATAGTCACCCAGTGGAGACACGGTACACAGAAACCTCATCACGATATCACGTCACCCTGTCAACAGAGACTCCACGTGTGGCCTTCCCCACATCTGACTTGGGGGGAGGATGTGGGGGGTGGGGTGGGGAGGGAGGAGATAAAACAGGATGGTGTTGATGCTCGTCAGAAGCTGTTTACTACAAAATCGAACACCACAGCCATTATCTGGTAACGTGCTTTGACGTTCATTTCCATCCTCATTCCTTTCACAGACACACACACACACACACACACACACACACATCTATCTATTCATCTGTGTGTGTGTGTGTGTGTGTGTGTGTGTGTGTGTGTGTGTGTGTGAAAGAGAGAGAGAGAGAGAAAGACAGACAGACACAGACACACATGAAAAAAAATATATATATGAGAGATAGATATATAAACAGAATCACACACACACACACACACACACACACACAGACAGGGCATTTACACAATCATCAACAACACTTTACCAGATGTGTTCAGATCTAGACAGTGGTACGGACTACAAACCCTCATCCCCACAACCAATAAGGACAGAAAAGCGGAAACACTTCCAAATGCAGTGGAAAAGTGCTTCCACCGGCAATGGCTGAGACGATGATTATTCACCCAATGAACATGGTACACAGAAACCTCATCACGATATCACGTCACCCTGTCAACAGAGACTCCACGTGTGGCGTTCCCCACATCTGACTTGGGGGGGAGGATGTGGGGGTGGGGGGAAGGGAAGGGGAGGGAGGAGATAAAACAGGATGGAGTTGATGCTCGTCAGAAGCTGTTTACTACAAAATCGAACACCACAGCCATTATCTGGTAACGTGCTTTGACGTTCATTTCCATCCTCATTCCTTTCGCAGACACACACACACACACACACACACACACACACACACATCTATTTATCTATCTATCTATTCATCTCTGTGTGTGTGTGTGTGTGTGTGTGTGAAAGAGAGAGAAAGACAGACAGACACAGACACACATACACATATGAAAAAAAATATATGAGAGATAGATATATACATACAGAATCACACACACACACACACACACACACACACACACACACACACACACACACAACATGCACACACAGACAGGGCATTTACACAATCATCAACAACACTTTACCAGATGTGTTCAGATCTAGACAGTGGTACGGAATACCAAACCCCCATCCCCACAACCAAAAAGGACTGAAAAGCCGAAATACTTCCACTGTGCAGCGGAAAAAAAGGGCTTCCACCGGCAATGGCCAAGGCAACTGATAGTCCCCCAGTGGAGACACGGTACACAGAAACCTCATCACGATATCACGTCACCCTGTCAACAGAGACTCCACGTGTGGCCTTCCCCACATCTGACTTGGGGGGAGGATGTGGGGGGTGGGGGGGGGGGAAGGGGAGGGAGGAGATAAAACAGGATGGAGTTGATGCTCGTCAGAAGCTGTTTACTACAAAATCGAACACCACAACCATTATCTGGTAACGTGCTTTGACGTTTATTTCCATCCTCATTCCTTTTGCACACACACACACACACACATCTATTTATCACACACACACATCTATCTATTCATCTGTGTGTGTGTGTGTGTGTGTGTGTGTGTGTGTGTGTGAAAGAGAGAGAGAGAGAGAAAGACAGACAGACACAGACACACATGAAAAAAAATATATATGAGAGATAGATATATATACAGAATCACACACACACACACACACACACACACACACACACAAACATGCACACACAGACAGGGCATTTACACAATCATCAACAACACTTTACCAGATGTGTTCAGATCTAGACAGTGGTACGGAATACCAACCCCCCATCCCCACAACCAAAAAGGACAGAAAAGCCGAAACACTTCCAATGTGTAGTGGGAAAAAAAAAGTGCTTCCACCGGCAATGGCCAAGGCAACTGATAGTCACCCAGTGGAGACACGGTACACAGAAACCCCATCACGATATCACGTCGTCCTGTCAAACAGAACAGGAAACTCCGGTTCTTGTGGCTTTCCCCACATCTGAGTTGGGGGGTGGGAGATAGCGGGGACACAGGGAGGACAGGGGGGGGGGGGGGAGCGGGGAGAGAAACAGGATGTGCTCATGCTCGTCAGAAGCTTGATTACAAATCAACATCACAGCTTACCAGTGTGTGGCTGGGGCTACACAACTCGTTTCCTGCCATACAGGGTGGGTGACTAACTTTGCTTTTGTTGTTGTTGCTGTTGCGCCCTCCACCTCATCATCATCCGATTCATTTGCATACTGTTTACGTCCCCCCCAGTGTAAGCGTATTTCGTGTGTGTGTGTGTGTGTGTGTGTGTGTGTAACAGAACTGGGAAAGGAGGTAAGAGAGGATGAGAGAGAGAGAGAGAGAGTCGGGAGAGCTGGAGAGAGAGAGCAGGCAGAGAGAAGCAGACCACACAGAAGAATTCCAGACCAACACACCTTATTCTTATTCCTCCCATTCATGGTTGTTTTTTTTTTTGCTTTTTTTTAAGGGGGTGATTGAGAGGTGGCGGCAAAAAGGATTGCAGTGTCAGGCAAGGAGGGTTTGTGGCCAATCCAGAACCCCCCCCCCCCCCCCACCCCCCATTGCTGGGAACGACGCTCACGTCATGAAGCTTGGAACAGGATGAAACTGTGCAACCACAACCTTTTTTTTCCCCCTCCCCTCCCTTCCATCCCACCCCCACCCCCACCACACATCCCTAAACGAGGAAAAAAACATCAACAAGAAAACATCACCGGAAATACTGAACAACATAAAATAAAACGTGAAAGAGAATAGAACAAAAACAACAAAAATAATTTTCAAGAAAATACAAAATGAAGAAAATCAGAGTAAAACGTGAAGAAATAAAAAGGAATATATATATATATATATATATATATATATATATATATATATATATAAAGACAAGCGTCACCTTTGATCATCAGGAACGAAAGAAAACAACTCAAACATTTTTGCAACGGTCTGATAACAAAACATGTAATTCAACTCTGCTCAAGATTCAAAGTCTGAGATCAATAAGAAATTTGGGTCACAAGCACTACTTCTTTTGAAAAAGAAAAAAAAAAAAGTCACGGAACCAAACAAGAACATCACCGCACAAATCTACTTGCACCACCAAACCCAAAGAACTTTTAACAAGAAAACCAGACAAGATGACAGTTTTGTGTATCAAGCTTGCTACACAAACTGCTCATGTGACAGCACAAATCGCGTGCCTTGTTTGCCTTTTAAGCTCCACAATTAACTACACCTGTTCCAATTAGCGTCAGCACTACTGTCTGCACGTGATGTTAAACGCTTGCGTTCCGCTGACGTAATCCATTTTATGTTTGTTCGTGGGTTTTTTTTGTGTGTGTTCAGACATCAGTAGCTTTATTTCCTTGAAACCCCCTCCCCCCCCCAAAAAAAAAAACCCCATACCCCTACCTTTCCAACCCAGCAAAATAAAATGAAAAGGAAATAAACGATATTGCAAAACCATACTGAAAAAGATTCTCCCCTCAAATGAGACAGCCCCCACCCCCCAATCACCCCCCCACCCCCCCGACCCCCTTCCATGCCTATGCCCTGACTCTTCTTGCAAACAGCACCAACTTTTGGACAGGAACTCACACACAACAGGCATGGTGGCATGCAGGAGGAGCAGGAATCGAAACTTGAGGTCAAATTCAGAGCGGGGCATGAAAAAGTCGCTGAGTATGTATGTATATATAACATATATATATATATATATATATATATATATGTTATAGTGTGCCAGCAGTGTCACCCCCCCCCCCCCCACCACCACCAGTGTCACCACCTGCACTCTGTCCCCTTCCCTCCCCATCCCTTCGCCTCCCCCCTCCTCCTCCCCACCCCTCCTTATCTCCCTTCCCGCTCTGTCCAAAGCCCAGTCTTTGAGGTTGCGCCGACACCCGCGCCACCCTCCCTCCTCACCCCTACTCCCTAGTCGGCCCTCTTTGGTCAGCGACGCGGCGTCACCCGCCCCAGCTATATAGTCGAAGAAAATTACGAAAATACCTCAAAAAAATTGCAAGAAAAGGTTTTTTTGGTTCTATGTATTCAGGATTTTTCACACTATCGCCTGTAAAAAATCGAGGAAAATCGAATGTCAAATAAGAGCAGGAAAATTAAATAAAGAAAAATAAATACAAGGAGATGGCGCGAACGGAACACCATATTTGAGTCTGAAACTCTCAACTGGGTCACGTCACTGACACCTTGTCAAGGATGCCACAACGGGGATGGGCCTGTTAAGTACTACGCTTTTCCGGCATTTCGTCCGCGCAGCAGAACCTGCCTACCACTGTATAGGAATACGTGCAGTTACGTGATGTCTGCCGCGATACCCGTGCTGAGCAGAACATTCCGTGTGGCGGCCCGTCTTTCAAGTTATTCCCCATCTCCCCTCCACGAACGCAACTGACGTAGATGGTGGGACTTCGGAACGAAAGCTAGGGAAAAGTTATGCTAATTCGAACTTTGATCAAGCCGGCTAACAGGCCCAGAGTTGTATTGTCCCGTCTCCCCAATCTCTTTGTGACGTAAACAGGTAAACTTGTCATCATAGAATGTGTATAGACAAATGGGTTGAATTGTAGCGAATCAGATCAGTCTGTTGGATTGGACGAATTGGGATCAAGCAGTGAATCTGTCAGTCATTCACATAGCGTCATTAGGACAAGCAAAGATTGGTTATTTCAGTTCAACTAGTTAGGGGAGTGAGTGTTGTAGCTTAGATTAGTATGCACAGTATGTTGGGGGAAGGGATAAAACCAGTCAGCACAGCCACTTCTTAGCTGTCTCCCAGAACTGACTGACACAGGGTGACTGACTGATCAGTGATGTGAGGAACAGGGAAATCCCTGTTAGGTTGTGTGCTGCTTATAGGTGCTGCTTTAGGTGTAGGGTGAACTTTTACTATGTGCTGCTTATAGGTGCTACTTTAGGTGTAGGATGATCTTTTTACTGTGTGCTGTATTGTAAAGTAAACACTATATAAAAACCACTCCATGTGGCCCTGCTATTGATGTGAGGAGAGAGTGGAGTGAGTGAGTGCATGGTTAGTTGATCCCATATCCCCCCTGTCTTTTCCCCTCTCTCTTCTATCAGAATCGAACCACATAAAACAACACCTTTTTACATATATATATATATATATATATATATATATATATATATAATACCTATTATTCATTATTTTTTTGTTTGTCAATTTAATTGACAGTCGTGAAGACGACCGAAACAATACAATAATCGTTCACTGATTCCTTCATTTACTCTTTTTATTTCTTTTTTCTTTTACAGAGACTTGTCAAAGAATGACAAGTTACCGGTTTGTTTTTGCATAAAGTTGTGTGAAGATTTAAATCGTCAATCTAAAATGTATTCATTTTTCGACTTACTTGGTTATATAGTGTAGACAGTTGTCAAGATAAATTCGTCAATGTAACACCCATCCATATTCATTTGTTTATATCTTGTAAACAGATGTGAAACAGTTTATATTAAAAAAAAAAAAAAAAAAAAGAAAAAGAAAAAAAAGAGAGTAACAGGCTGGCAAAGTTGTGAAGATTTAAATCGTCAATCTAACAATTATTCATTTATCGATTTACTTGGTTATATAGTGTAGACAGTTGTCAAGATAAATTCGTCAATGTAATAACACCCATCCATATTCATTTGTTTATATCTTGTAAACAGACGTGAAACAAGTTTATCAGAAAAAAGACAGTAACGGGCTGGCACTCATTCTTTCTTTTTTCTTTTCTTTCTTTTTTTTTTTTTTTTTTTTAATCACCTCAACCTCACTCCCATCATCTCGTCCCCTCTGCAAAAACCCTCCCTTCCTCCCATCATCACTCTCACATCCCCCCCCCCCCGCCCCCAGGCCCACCTCCCCAACCCCCCTCTGTACTCCCAATCTTTAATTGGTGCCTGCTTCGTCAATCGGCTGGCTGCTTTGCTGTTTAACCCCTGTGGGGAAAAAAAAAGAAAAAAAAGTCATAACGAGGAGGAAGAGGACAGGATCTTGGGAAGTGAGGGAAGTGTGTGAGTGGGAAGGGTGGTGGTGGTGGGGGGGGAGGGTTTTGGGGGAAGGGGTTGGAGAGATTAGGGGGGCTGTGACGGGAGTAGGAAAAGGGTGGGGATGTAGGGGGTGGAGGTTGGGGGGGGGAGTGGCTGGGGAGGTGGGGAGGATGGGGAGGGGTGGAAGGAAGGACTCCCCGCTGTCAAGTCAGTTTTAAAGATTGAAAGGGGGGGGGGGGGAGGAGGGGAAGGAAGGACTCCCCCACTGTCAAGTCAGTTTTAAAGATTGAAGGGGGATTCTGGGGGGAGGGGGGGGGGGGGGTAATAGGCAGGTTGGGGGTTGTTGTTGCTCTGGGAAACCAAGGCACAAAGTGACTGGCGTGGTGGGCTTTTAACACAGCTGTGTTCCGAGGCTGTGGCAGACAGAGAGAAAGAAGCCTGTTGGATGCTGAAGCGGTTTCTGTATTGTGTTATATTGCGATGCGTTGCGTTGCGTTGCGTTGCGTTGAGTTGCTGTTGCGTTGTGTTATGCTATGCTGTGCTCTGTGGTGCTGTGTTGCGTTGTGCTGTGTGATGTTGTGTTGTGCTGTGTCGTGTTTTTGTTGTTATTGTTTTTTTGTGGTGTGTGGTGTTGTGTTGTGTTGTGTTGTGATAAGGTGTGGTGCTGTGTTGCGTTGTGCTGTGTGATGTGTTGTGCTGTGTCGTGTTTTTGTTGTTGTTTTTTGTGGTGTGTTGTGCTGTGCTGAGTTGTGTTGTGATAAGGTGTGGTGCTGTGTTGCGTTGTGCTGTGTGATGCTGCGTTGTGCTGTGTGGTGGGTTGCGTTGTGCTGTGTGGAGTTGTGGGCCTTTTCTATTTTTTTTTTTTTTTTAGATCACTCTTTTTGTTTATACGGTGTGTGTCAAATACGTTGATGTATAATGTTCTATCCCCCCCAGGGGGAACATGAAATAAATTGAGATCACTCTTTTTGTTGACATGGTGTGTGTCAAAGGCGTTGACGTGTAATGCCCCCCCCCCTTTCCCCCAGGGCCCGGGACATGAAATAAATTGAGATCACTCTTTTTGTTTACATGGTGTGTGTCAAAGGCGTTGACGTAAAATGCCCCCCACCAAGGGGAACATGAAATAAATCTCTTGCCTTGCCTTGGGTGGGGGGTGTTGGAAGGTTGGTGGGTTGGGGGATGGGGCGGAGGAGTCTGTGCGGTGGCAGTGCCGACAGTGTCAGGCCGTCTTGACTGTTTGTCATGAACAGTTTTGTGTGTGTGTGTGTGTGTGTGTGTGTGTGTTTGCGCGCGCACCACTGCAGTTCGTTCGTTAATTTACCGTCGTGGTTGCTGATGTCATTCATTCGGTTATCACACTTACAGCTGGAATATCTTCATAATGAAAAGGATATCGT
>NC_134883.1:45236740-45246800 GCF_041734735.1 Babylonia areolata
AACATTTTAGGTGAGAGTGTTATCAAGGATTTCACACTGAGAAATACTAAGTGGTAATGAGACAATACAATACAATACAACACAATACAATACAATGCAATGCGATACGATACAGTACAATACAATACAAATATTTTTTCGGTGGGGGTGTTATCAAGGATTTCACACAAAGAAATATTTTGTGACAAAGAGACAATACAATACAATGCAGTACAGTACAACCCTTTTTTTGGTGGAGGTGTTGTCAAGGATTTCACACAGAGAAATTAATCATATGCTGTGACAAGTGACAATGCAATGCAATGCAATACAGTACAACCATTTTTGGTGGGGGTGCAATCAAGGATTTTGGTGGGGGGTATGTAATCGAGAATTTAACACACAGAATATGTTGTGACAAAAATACAATACAATACAATACAACCATTTTGGGTGCGTGTGTAAATCAAGGATTTCACAGAGAGAAATCTGTTGTGACAAAGAGATAATACAATAAAATACAATACAATACAATACAACACAACCATTTTTGGTGGGTGTGTAATCAAGGATTTCACAGAGAGAAATATGTTGTGACAAGGATAAAATACAAGTCAGTACAATACAGTACAATACAGTACAATACAATACAATACAACCCTTTTTGATGGAGACATCACGATTTTAGCAAAGAGAAGTATTCTATGGAAAAAAAAAGTAATACAGTACAGTACAGTACAGCACAATACAATACAATACAATACAATACAATACAATACAATACAATACAGCCCTTTCTGGTGGGGACATCATCACGATTTTCACAAAGAGAAATATGTTACGAAAAAAAACCAAACCACAACAAAAAAAACATACTACAGTACAATACAAAAAAAAAAAAATCTTGTTTTTGGTGGGGCAGAAATCATAGTGAGCAACAGAACAGGAATGAAGATTATCAGCATGGCTTGCCTCTGTTCTTAACCCCCCCCAACCCCCACCCCTAACCCACCCCCCACCCATCAGGACGCCAGCCAGTAGTGTGTACACGGAATACAAGCACCCCTCCCCCACACACACACACACACCCGACCCCCCCCCCCCCCCCAGCCCCCCCCCCACTCCTTGATTTCTGTTCGCAGTTCACTCAGTGGCAGCTCCCCCACCCCCAATCCCCCCACCACCCCTTAAACCAACCCCCCCACCCCCTCCTCCTGCCCTTATCGATCCCCCACTTGCCCTCCCCTCTGTGCCTCTGTCCTTTTTACAGCGACGTCGGAGCATCAGCTATGCTGTGGTGGTGGTGGTGGTGGACTCCTAATGGCTCAGTGGGCGAAGCAGGGAATTTGGGAGGATGGACAGAGAGAGAGAGAGGGAGAAAGAGAGAGAGAGGGGGGGGGGAGAGGGAGAAAGAGAGAGAGAGGGGGGGAGAGAGGGAGAGAGAGAGAGAGAGAGAGAGGGAGAGACAGAGAGGTGGGTGAGAGAGACAGAGAGAAAGACACATGGAGAGAGAGGGGGAGAGAGGGGGAGAGAGAGAGGGAGAGAGAGACAGAGACGGAGAGAGAGAAAGAGGGAGACAGAGACAGAGACACAGAGAGACACAGAGAGAGACAGAGACAGAGACAGAGAGAGAGAGAGAAGTTGCCAGAAGCCGGGGAAAAGGGCGGATGGAGAGAGAGAGAGAGAGAGAGAGAGAGAGAGAGAGAGAGAGAGAGAGAAGTTGCCAGTCTCTCCCCCCCCCTTCACCCCTCCCCCCCTCATTTGGCCGGCTGGGCGGCGCCACTCGATGCTTCCTCTCCTCCACCCCCACCCACACCCCATCGTCCCCCTCCCCCCCCCCCCCCCACATCCTCGGCCCTGTCTGGCCAGGGGTCTGCGAGCTGAACCCCGGGGTTGGCTGCTTAGCGTCGATCTTCTGTCGGCGTCGCCCGTTGAGTATTTTGTGTGGATTTTTGTGTGTATATGTGTGTGTGTGTGTGTGTGAAGTCTTCTTTCTTCTCCTTCAGTTAGTTTGGAGGCTGATGCGGACAATCTATCTGGACTCTGTGTGTGTGTGTGTGCGTGTGTGTGTGTATGTGTGTGTGCTCTTGCTTCTTCTCAGGATGGTCATCTGATTTTACGGTAAGTTGTTTATTATTATTATTATTATTATTATTATTATTATTATTACTACTACTACTACTACTATTATTATTATCATCATCATCATCATTATTCAAATGTGTTTTTCTTCCCCACATAAATAGGGCAAACAGCATAGCGTTGATTTCAAATACAGAGCTATTCGTTCGTAGAACTCAAACGCACAGTAAAAGGATGCCTATCGAATTACTGTTTTACGCTCTCTGATAGATATTTTCAGGGTCAATTCTTGACATGACAATATGAATATTTAAATAGGCTTCAGCACAAACTATTACAAGAGGGATATTACGAAGACCAACAGCTATAACGATCAATAATCATTTTCATACACAAACGCTCGCTCTCTCTCTCTGTCTCTCTCTGTGGCAGGATGTAAAAAAAAAAAAAAAAAAAAAAAAAGCATATAGCTCGCTTATCTATTACCCTTGTAATTAAAGAATTGGACTTCTCTCTCTCTCTCTCTCTCTCTCTCTCTCTCTCTCTCTCTATCTATCTCTATCTGTCTCTCCAAACAACCCACAATAAATAATGATTTCTGTATCTTTAACGAAGATCTGTTCGCCTATCAAACTAAATGACACACAAAAGCCAACCCCCCCTGTGAATTCTCAAGAGCGCAAAATGAAGAAATAAGAAATGGTTTGTTCTTCCTGACCGATGTTCCACGATGAAAAAAAAAAAGAAGAAGATACAATGATTTAAAAAAAAAAAAAAAAAAAAAGACAAAAAAAAAAAAAAAAAAAATTGAAGCTGACAGCAAGCATTTCAACATTAATCGAATCAACACCCCTCCACCCCCCCCCCACCCCCACCCCCACCCCCTCCAGACAAGTTAAGGCAGCTGCTGCCCGGATAACTGACCCCCCCGCGCCACTGTGACTGGATAAAAAAGCTAAACGAGTCAGCAAGCAGCCAGAGCTGGCACTTCCCTGTTGCAGGTCTGGAACATTCCTTCCTCCCTGCAGCCGGTCGGTCGGTCGGTCATCACGCTGACGTGTGTGGTGGTGGGTCAGAGATGGGGAAACAAGGGGGATCAATAGATAAATAACAACAATAAGAAAAAGAAAAAGAAGAAGAAGAAAGAAAAAAAAAAAAAAACAAGAGAGAAAAGAAATGATGATTATGATGACGATGTGAAAAAAATGATGATGATGATAATAATGATAATAATAATAACATATAAAAGATGGTGATGACGATGTTAATTAATAATAATAATAATAAAAATAATAATAATAACAACAATGAGAAGAAGGAATAACAACGACAACGACAATAATGATACTGCTACTACTACTAATGATAATAAAGACCAGGGTAACACGTAAAAAAAAAAAAAATAAAAAAAAAAAGAAGAAAAAGAAAATGACAACCCATATTAAGTAACCACAGCAGCAACCTGCCTTTCAGGGGACTCCCGGGTTTGTTGTTGTTGTTGGCATTGTTGTAAGGTTTTCTTTTTTTTTTTTTCGACAAAGCATTGAAAAACAACCCATGAATATAAACATGGAGTGATGGCCTAGAGGTAACGCGTCCGCCTAAGAAGCGAGAGAATCTGAGCGCGCTGGTTCGAATCGCGGCTCAGCCGCCGCCGCCATTTTCTCCCCCTCCACTAGACCTTGAGTGGTGGTCTAGATGCTAGTAATTAATTCGGATGAGACGATAAAGCGAGGTCCCGTGTGCTAGCATGCACTTAGCGCACGTAAAAGAACCCACGGCAACAAAAGGGTTATTCCAAGCAAAATTCTGTAGAAAAATCCACTTCGATAGGAAAAAAAAAACAAATAAAACTGCACGCAGGAAAAAATAAAAAATCAATGGGTGGCGCTGTAGTGTAGCGACGCGCTCTCCCTGGGGAGAGCAGTCCGAGTTTCACACAATGGTCATAGTCGAACACGACTGACTATCGTACAGATGATGAGGAGGGCAGTCGAACACGACTGACTATCGTACAGATGATGAGGAGGGCAGTCGAACACGACTGACTATCATACAGATGATGAGGTGGGCAGTCGAACACGACTGACTATCATACAGATGATGAGGACGGCAGTCGAACACGACTGACTATCATACAGATGATGAGGACGGCAGTCGAACACGAATGACTATCATACAGATGATGAGGAGGGCAGTCCAACACGACTGACTATCATACAGATGGTGAGGAGGGCAGTCGAACACGAATGACTATCATACAGATGATGAGGACGGCAGTCGAACACGAATGACTATCATACAGATGATGAGGAGGGCAGTCGAACACGACTGACTATCATACAGATGGTGAGGAGGGCAGTCGAACACGAATGACTATCATACAGATGATGAGGACGGCAGTCGAACACGAATGACTATCATACAGATGGTGAGGAGGGCAGTCCAACACGACTGACTATCATACAGATGATGAGGAGGGCAGTTGAACACGACTGACTATCGTACAGATGATGAGGAGGGCAGTCGAACACGACTATCGTACAGATGATGAGGAGGGCAGTCGAACACGACTGACTATCGTACAGATGATGAGGAGGGCAGTCGAACACGACTTCCTACAGATGATGAGGAGGGCAGTCGAACACGACTTCCTACAGATGATGAGGAGGGCAGTCGAACACGACTTCCTACAGATGATGAGGAGGGCAGTCGAACACGACTGACTATCGTACAGATGATGAGGAGGGCAGTCGAACACGACTTCCTACAGATGATGAGGAGGGCAGTCGAACACGGCAGACTATCGTACAGATGGTGAGGAGGGCAGTCAAACACGACTGACTATCGTACAGATGATGAGGAGGGCAGTCGAACACGACTTCCTACAGATGATGAGGAGGGCAGTCGAACACGACTGACTATCGTACAGATGGTGAGGAGGGCAGTCGAGCACGACTGACTATCGTACAGATGATGAGGAGGGCAGTCTAACACGACTGACTATCATACAGATGATGAGGAGGGCAGTCGAACACGACTTCCTACAGATGATGAGGAGGGCAGTCTAACACGACTGACTATCATACAGATGATGAGGAGGGCAGTCGAACACGACTTCCTACAGATGATGAGGAGGGCAGTCAAACACGACTGACTATCGTACAGATGATGAGGAGGGCAGTCGAACACGACTGACTATCATACAGATGGTGAGGAGGGCAGTCAAACACGACTGACTATCATACAGATGGTGAGGAGGGCAGTCGACCACGACTGACTATCATACAGATGATGAGGAGGGCAGTCGAACACGACTGACTATCGTACAGATGATGAGGAGGGCAGTAAAACACGACTTCCTACAGATGATGAGGAGGGCAGTAAAACACGACTTCCTACAGATGATGAGGAGGGCAGTCGAACACGACTGACTATCGTACAGATGATGAGGAGGGCAGTAAAACACGACTTCCTACAGATGATGAGGAGGGCAGTCTAACACGACTGACTATCGTACAGATGATGAGGAGGGCAGTAAAACACGACTTCCTACAGATGATGAGGAGGGCAGTAAAACACGACTTCCTACAGATGATGAGGAGGGCAGTCGAACACGACTGACTATCGTACAGATGATGAGGAGGGCAGTAAAACACGACTTCCTACAGATGATGAGGAGGGCAGTAAAACACGACTTCCTACAGATGATGAGGAGGGCAGTAAAACACGACTTCCTACAGATGATGAGGAGGGCAGTAAAACACGACTTCCTACAGATGATGAGGAGGGCAGTCAAACACGACTGACTATCGTACAGATGATGAGGAGGGCAGTCGAACACGACTGACTATCGTACAGATGATGAGGAGGGCAGTCGAACACGACTGACTATCATACAGATGATGAGGAGGGCAGTCGAACACGACTGACTATCGTACAGATGATGAGGAGGGCAGTAAAACACGACTTCCTACAGATGATGAGGAGGGCAGTAAAACACGACTTCCTACAGATGATGAGGAGGGCAGTCGAACACGACTGACTATCGTACAGATGATGAGGAGGGCAGTAAAACACGACTTCCTACAGATGATGAGGAGGGCAGTCTAACACGACTGACTATCGTACAGATGATGAGGAGGGCAGTAAAACACGACTTCCTACAGATGATGAGGAGGGCAGTAAAACACGACTTCCTACAGATGATGAGGAGGGCAGTCGAACACGACTGACTATCGTACAGATGATGAGGAGGGCAGTAAAACACGACTTCCTACAGATGATGAGGAGGGCAGTAAAACACGACTTCCTACAGATGATGAGGAGGGCAGTAAAACACGACTTCCTACAGATGATGAGGAGGGCAGTAAAACACGACTTCCTACAGATGATGAGGAGGGCAGTCGAACACGACTGACTATCGTACAGATGATGAGGAGGGCAGTCGAACACGACTGACTATCGTACAGATGATGAGGAGGGCAGTCGAACACGACTGACTATCGTACAGATGATGAGGAGGGCAGTAAAACACGACTTCCTACAGATGATGAGGAGGGCAGTAAAACACGACTTCCTACAGATGATGAGGAGGGCAGTAAAACACGACTTCCTACAGATGATGAGGAGGGCAGTCGAACACGACTGACTATCGTACAGATGATGAGGAGGGCAGTAAAACACGACTTCCTACAGATGATGAGGAGGGCAGTCAAACACGACTTCCTACAGATGATGAGGAGGACAGTCAAACACGACTTCCTACAGATGATGAGGAGGGCAGTAAAACACGACTTCCTACAGATGATGAGGAGGGCAGTCGAACACGACTGACTATCGTACAGATGATGAGGAGGGCAGTCGAACACGACTGACTATCGTACAGATGATGAGGAGGGCAGTCGAACACGACTTCCTACAGATGATGAGGAGGGCAGTCGAACACGACTGACTATCGTACAGATGATGAGGAGGGCAGTCGAACACGACTGACTATCGTACAGATGATGAGGAGGGCAGTCGAACACGACTTCCTACAGATGATGAGGAGGGCAGTCGAACACGACTTCCTACAGATGATGAGGAGGGCAGTCGAACACGACTTCCTACAGATGATGAGGAGGGCAGTCGAACACGACTGACTTTCATACAGATGATGATGAGGATATTTTGATAGGGATAACCCGGATTTCGGAGGCTCCGCCGCGGGCAGAATCGGTAAAGTGCGCTGGACCTCCTCTCCTCGTCCAGTGTTCCCTCAGTGATCGGGATTTCCCATTTCGCCATGACGGTATGCCTGCCCTTGGGGGAAAGATAATCAACTTACTCTTGAGTTTCCTCACTCCATCCAGGTGTGTGTGTGTGTGTGTGTGTGTGTGTGTGTGTGTGTGTGTGTGTGTGTCAATGGGGCATCCGAGACCTCGGCTGAAGAAGGTTTAACATCGGCGGAAGTGAGAGGATTGAGTCCCCACGGCTTTCCTATGCCGAGCCCTAGACGCAGTGGATACGAATTCACCGTTGATGGAGTCTCCCGTCGGACCGACGGATGAGTAAGCAGGCAGACTTATCTGTCGGTGTGTGTCCTCATAAGGGAGAAGAGGCCGATTCTGGATGCTCAGCGCTTCCCACAGGTGTTGCAAGGGAAAATGTTTCCAGAAGTTGAGCCCTGCTTCCTTGGCTCACGCTTCTACTTAATGGCCAGCGTTCTCTTGTTTTCAAACGTGAAGGGCTGGCTCGTGGTTCCGCCATTGGCCTGGTTGCCTGACCAGCACATGTGACTTCTTTTAGTGAAGAGGAGTTGTGCAGTCCCTTCCCCACTCTCTCGCCTACCGACGCTCACAGTCCCACAGGTGCAGATACTGACTGCCACGTGTAGAACGGCCTCGGCAGGTGCAGGTGTTTTTTTTTTTCTTCGGAGTTCCGTCTCCTAGGAGGACTTCCAGCCAAGGATAAGAGCTCCCCCTGCCCTTTGGTCATCCTCTTCCGCCTTCACAGCCGTTGGAAAGGTTTCCTCCTCCGCCTGGTCCGTCGTTGGGAGACTTCACAAGAGACAGACAGACAGACAGACAGACAGACAGACAAACAGACAGACACAGCGGTGACGCTACATGAAAAGGCAAATAAACTGGGGAAACATTCACTGTTACGACTGCCGTAAAAGAGTATGGGACCATTCAACTAAGCCCCCTCATCCCCCCTGGCCCCCCTCCTCACACACACATACACCTTGGCTAGACTGTTTTTTAGGGGCTTGGTTGCCACAGTGTCTTTGAGGCTATTCTGGAAAAATGCCCATTTTGCAGCTGCAAGTTTTCTTGTGTGTGTGTGTGTGTGTGTGTGTGTGTGTGTGTGTGTGTTCTTTTAAGTTGCCTGGATCCATCTCCCACTGGGGGATTCTCACCTGTTGTTTGATCATGTGACACCGCGTGGATCACAGAGACCGTCTGGTCTGGGCCCCTTCCGCTGTGGCCATGTGTGTGTGTGTGTGTGTGTGTGTGTGTGTGTGTGTGTGTGTGTGTGTGCTCTGTGTGTTTGCGGACACTTCGTCTTGTCCAAGCGCTGCGCCAACACCCTTCTCGCCTGCCTTCTTCTCCTTCTTCTTCTTTCTTCTTCTTCTTCTTCTTCCCTGACCTTGCAACACAACTCTTATCTGTCTCATTCTTTTCTCTCTCTTTTTTTTTCCACCTCTCACTATGTCTTTTACTCTTTCTCTTCATCCTCCCCCCCCCTCTCTCTCTCTCTCTCATTATTTCCATCGCTCTCTGTCTGTCTCTCTCTCTCTCTCTGTCCCTCTCCCCCTCTCTCTCTCTCAAAGCTCTCTGTGACCTCTCAGTGTTTGCAGACCCTTTGTCTGGTCTTTCCGCCCCTAAATAACACTCCGCCCTCTCTACCTCTTCGTCCTGTGGTGATGGCCCAACTGTGTGTCCCCCCAACTTGTTTGTCTTTCCATGTTGTTGCGTCACCGCTGTGTCTGTCTGTCTGTCTGTCTGTCTGTCACTGTGTGTCTCTGTCTGTCTGTCACTCTCTTTGGTCCTCTTCACTCTCTCTCTCTCTCTCTCTCTTTCATTTATTATTCTTGTCCAGAGGGCTTTTCGGATGTAAACAAGTACTTTGTGCTTACTCCTTTACCCTCGTAAAATAAAATTTCGTTCGTTCGTTCGTTCTCTCTCTCTCTCTCTCTCTTAACAAGGAGTATTACCATCAGAAAATAAAAGCCATTTCATTCAATTTGTTCTCTCTCTCTCCCTTTCTCTCTTAACATGGAATATTACCATCAGAAACTAAAAGCCATTTCATTCAATTTGTTCTGTCTCTCTCTCTCTCTCCCTCCCCCCCCCCCCCCCCCCCCCACGCATGTCTTTCTCTCTCTCTCTCTCTCTGAACAAGGAGTATTACCATCAGAAAACAAAAGCCATTTCATTCAATTTGTTCTCTCTCTCTCTCTCTCTCTCTCTCTCTCTCTCTCTCTCTCTCTCTCTCTCTCCCTCTCTCGCTCTCTACCTACCCCCCCCCCTCTCTCTTCCCACCCTCTCTCTCTCTCTCTCTCTCTCTCTCTTACCAATGAGTTGTATGTGGGAAAGAAATGTATGTGTGCTGTCTGACAAGCAAGGAGAATGGGAGATCAGATGTGGCAGGTTCATGATAATTTGCATTTGTATTTCTTTTTTTTTTTTATCCCAACAGATTTCTCTGTACTGTACAACAGCAGAGGAGGTAAGTGCTGTCCCGACAATCTGGGCTACAATTTGATTAAAGTGGAGGAAAGTGTCTTGCCCAAGTTACATCCCCACTCTCTCAGCCAAGAGGGTTTTTAGGACAGTCGGCGTTGGGATGGTTCCCAAACAAAAGCCAACTAGCCCTCAAGGCTGCAGCACTAAGAGCCAGTGCAATTTGGCCTCCAAGTTTGAGAGGGACAGTCCTTCACAAAAGCCAAAGCTGTAAATGATTTCCCACTGCAACAGAGAAACCACTGATAAAAAACCCCGCTTTTCCCATA
>NC_134883.1:45246900-45256900 GCF_041734735.1 Babylonia areolata
TCCTTTTTTCCCCCTTTTCCCACCCCCCCCCCCCCCCCCCCCCCCCCTTTTTTTTTTTTTTTTAAGGTTTTCTCCCCCCCCCCCCCCCCTCCCCCCTCATGCCAGAGTGTCACTTTTCGCCCAGCTGTGTCAGTCTGGGAACTGTCAGGGCTTGCAGTCATCCTCGTCACCCCCACCCACACCCCTCCACACACACACACACACACACACACACACACACACACACACAGACACACACTCCCCCCCAAGTGCTCTTGCTATGGATGATCACCCAGCTCTGCTCTCTGGACACCTTCCGAGTCGGATTCTGAATTCCTTCCGCTGAGTGAGAGAGAGAGAGAGAGAGAGAGAGAGAGAGAGAGAGAGAGAGAGAGAATGTGTGTGTGTGTGTGTGTGTGTGTGTGTGTGTGTGTGTGTGTGTTAGTGGTAGTAGTAGTAGTAGTGTTCAGTTTAACGTCTTCCACTGATATTAGACGGGGAAAAAAAAAGAAAAAAAGATGAAAAAGGGATATGGGGGGTGGGGGTCGGGCGTGGTGGTGGGAACACAATTGGGCAGAAGATGAAGAATGGTGTGTGTGTGTGTATGTGTGTGTGTGCGTGCGTGTGTGTGGTGGAGAAATATATAGAGCATTGGAAAATAATCAAACGCTAACATCAAACAACTATAACAACAATAACAAATGTCCTATCGGACAATGTAGCAAAGCTTCTGCAATAGCAGATGTCTTGAAATTGTCAAAAATACATTCACATTGTGTGTGTGTGTGTGTGTGTGTGTGTGTGTGTGTGTGTGTGTGAGTCTGTGTGTGTGTGTGTGAGAGAGAGAGAGAGAGAGAGAGAGAGAGAGAGAGAGTACGCGTGTGCTTTTTGCTTGAAACACCAGTCTGGTTAGATCGGTAACGGGTGTTGCCTTCATTTCAATCTCTGGATCTCGATCGCCGTAGTCCCTATACTTCTTTCCTTCACTTCTTTCTCCGCAGTCTTGTACAAGGAACGTGAAAAAAACCTGGGACTGCAAAAGTAAGACAGGAGTGGAGAGTGATGGCCTAGAGGTAACGCGTCCGCCGAGTTTTTTTTGGCCTGAAGTTGTTTTTCCTTTCTCTTTCTTTCTTTCTTTGTTGCTCAAAACTCAGCCGATCGCACAGGGACACAGCGTGGCAAGGCTGCCAAACTGCGAATATCGAAGCCGTACTATAATCTGAAGAAAGCAAAACAGAAACCCCATGGATAAGAAAAGAAGTCACAATATATATATATATTTTTAGTCATATTCATGCACATAAATTCAGAACCTGCCCCTTACGTCAGGTGTTGTTTTTTTTGTGTGTTTTTTTTCGACAAAGCATTGAAAAACAACCCATGAATATAAACATGGAGTGATGGCCTAGAGGTAACGCGTCCGCCTAAGAAGCGAGAGAATCTGAGCGCGCTGGTTCGAATCGCGGTTCAGCCGCCGCCGCCATTTTCTCTGCCTCCACTAGACCTTGAAATGAAATGAAATTATGGTGCTTAGAGCCTCGCCGACCACTAAGGCCATCTCAAGGCTATCGCCGCGTCAATTACTACTACAAGGCTAAAAAAAACAACCAATTAAAACGAGTCACCACTTCAAACTTTCCACTCCAAAGTTTAAAAAAAAACTTCCATAGTTTAAAACCTTCAAATCTGGTTAAAAAGGTTCACTTCTTTTAAGAAGTCCATCAGCGCCCACGGAGGGACATCACGAAACAAAGTCTTCAAAGAAACCGCCGTGTAATGTCTGCGTCTAACGTCATGCAGATCCCAACAGTCAAGGAGCACGTGTTTCACGGTGAGAGGCTCGTCACAGGGAACGCATCGAGGGGCCTCCTCCCCCTTCAACAAGTAAGAATGAGTAAAAAAAGTGTGCCCCGTACGCAGTCTGCACAGCACAGATTCCTCTTTTCTGTTCTTCACCCCCGAAGGGAGGGTCTCCCCCAGGTCCGGACGGATCTGGAAGAGCTTGTTGTCTATCTGGGTGTTCCATTTCTCTTGCCAAAGATCTTTAACGTAAGAATTGACCTTCCGCTTCATGTCTGTATAGGGTACCAAGGATCTGGACAATTCTTTCTTTACAGCGTTCCTGGCCAGCAGGTCCGCCCTTTCGTTACCACGAATGCCAACATGTCCGGGAACCCAGGCCAACACAACCTCGTATCCTTTCTTCGTTGCGAGAGTAAAAGTTTCATAAAATTCCAGCAGTTTGGGATGAGTGATATTCCTGCAGGCGATCGCCTCCAGGGCTGATAAGGAGTCGGAAAAGATCATGAATCTCTTCTGTTTGGAAGAGAGAACCATTTTTAACCCCAGGACCAGTGCAGTCAGTTCCGCGGTGTATACCGAGCTGTCAGACAGGATGTGTTCTTGAGTGGTGGTCTAGATGCTAGTAATTAATTCGGATGAGACGATAAAGCGAGGTCCCGTGTGCTAGCATGCACTTAGCGCACGTAAAAGAACCCACGGCAACAAAAGGGTTATTCCAGGCAAAATTATGTTGAAAAATCCACTTCGATAGGAAAAAAAAAAAAAAAAAACTGCACGCAGGAAAAAATACAAAATCAATGGGTGGCGCTGTAGTGTAGCGACGCGCTCTCCCTGGGGAGAGCAGTCCGAATTTCACACAATGGTCATAGTCGAGCACGACTGACTATCATACAGATGGTGAGGAGGGCAGTCGACCACGACTGACTATCATACAGATGGTGAGGAGGGCAGTCAAACACGACTGACTATCATACAGATGGTGAGGAGGGCAGTCAAACACGACTGACTATCATACAGATGATGAGGAGGGCAGTCAAACACGACGGACTATCATACAGATGGTGAGGAGGGCAGTCGAACATGACTGACTATCGTACAGATGGTGAGGAGGGCAGTCGAACACGACTGACTATCATACAGATGGTGAGGAGGGCAGTCGAGCACGACGGACTATCATACAGATGGTGAGGAGGGCAGTCGAGCACGACTGACTATCATACAGATGATGAGGAGGGCAGTCAAACACGACTGACTATCGTACAGATGGTGAGGAGGGCAGTCGAACACGACTGACTATCGTACAGATGATGAGGAGGGCAGTCGAACACGACGGACTATCATACAGATGATGAGGAGGGCAGTCGAACACGACTGACTATCATACAGATGGTGAGGAGGGCAGTCGAACACGACAGACTATCGTACAGATGATGAGGAGGGCAGTTGAACACGACTGACTATCGTACAGATGATGAGGAGGGCAGTCAAACACGACTGACTATCGTACAGATGGTGAGGAGGGCAGTCGAACACGACTGACTATCATACAGATGGTGAGGAGGGCAGTCGAACACGACTGACTATCATACAGATGGTGAGGAGGGCAGTCGAACACGACTGACTATCATACAGATGATGAGGAGGGCAGTCGAACACGACTGACTATCATACAGATGGTGAGGAGGGCAGTCGAACACGACTGAATATCATACAGATGGTGAGGAGGGCAGTCGAACACGACTGACTATCATACAGATGGTGAGGAGGGCAGTCGAACACGACTGAATATCATACAGATGGTGAGGAGGGCAGTCGAACACGACTGACTATCATACAGATGGTGAGGAGGGCAGTCGAACACGACTGACTATCATACAGATGGTGAGGAGGGCAGTCGAACACGACTGACTATCATACAGATGATGAGGAGGGCAGTCGAACACGACTGACTATCATACAGATGATGAGGGGGGCAGTCGAACACGACTGATGGGGAACACGGCAGACTATCGTACAGATGATGAGGAGGGCAGTCGAACACGGCAGACTATCATACAGATGATGAGGGGGGCAGTCGAACACGACTGATGGGGAACACGGCAGACTATCGTACAGATGATGAGGAGGGCAGTCGAACACGGCAGACTATCATACAGATGATGAGGGGGGCAGTCGAACACGACTGATGGGGAACACGGCAGACTATCGTACAGATGATGAGGAGGGCAGTCGAACACGGCAGACTATCATACAGATGATGAGGGGGGCAGTCGAACACGACTGATGGGGAACACGGCAGACTATCGTACAGATGATGAGGAGGGCAGTCGAACACGACTGACTATCATACAGATGGTGAGGAGGGCAGTCGAACACGACTGACTATCATACAGATGATGAGGAGGATATTCTGATAGGGATAACCCGGATTTCGGAGGCTTCGCCGCGGGCAGAATCGGTTAAGTGCGCTGGACCTCCTCTCCTCGTCCAGTGTTCGCTCGGTGATCTGGATTTCCCATTTCGCCATGACGGTATTGTATTTGTATTTGTATTTCTTTTTATCACAACAGATTTCTCAGTGTGAAATTCGGGCTGCTCTCTCCAGGGAGAGCGCGTCGCTACACTACAGCGCCACCCATTTTTTTTTTTTTTGGTATTTTTTCCTGCGTGCAGTTTTATTTGTTTTTCCTATCGCAGTGGATTTTTCTACAGAATTTTGCCAGGAACAACCCTTTTGTTGCCGTGGGTTCGTTTACGTGCGCTAAGTGCATGCTGCACACGGGACCTCGGTTTATCGTCTCATCCGAATGTCTAGCGTCCAGACCACCACTCAAGGTCTAGTGGAGGGGGAGAAAATTTCGGCGGCTGTGCCGTGATTCGAACCAGCGCGCTCAGATTCTCTCGCTTCCTAGGCGGACGCGTTACCTCCACATGCCTGCCCTTGGGGGAAAGATAATCAACTTACTCTTGAGTTTCCTTACTCCATCCAGGTGTGTGTGTGTGTGTGTGTGTGTGTGTGTGTGTGTGTGTGTGTGTGTGTGTGTGTCAATGGGGCATCCGAGACCTCGGCTGATGAAGGTTTAAAAATCGGCGGAAGTGAGAGGATTGAGTCCCCACGGCTTTCCTATGCCGAGCCCTAGACGCAGTGGATACGAATTCACCGTTGATGGAGTCTCCCGTCGGACCGACGGATGAGTAAGCAGGCAGGCTTATCTGTCGGTGTGTGTCCTCATAAGGGAGAAGAGGCCGATTCTGGATGCTCAGCGCTTCCCACAGGTGCTGCAAGGGAAAACGTCTCCAGAAGTTGAGCCCTGCTTCCTTCGCTCACGCTTCTCCTTAATGGCCAGCGTTCTCTTGTTTTCAAACGTGAAGGGCTGGCTCGTGGTTCCGCCATTAGCCTGGTTGCCTGACCAGCACATGTGACTTCTTTTTAGTGAAGAGGAGTTGTGCAGTCCCTTCCCCACTCTCTCGCCTACCGACGCTCACAGTCCCACAGGTGCAGATACTGCCACGTGTAGAACGGCCTCGGCAGGTGCAGGTGTTTTTTTTTTTCTTCGGAGTTCCGTCTCCTAGGAGGACTTCCAGCCAAGGATAAGAGCTCCCCCTGCCCTTTGGTCATCCTCTTCCGACTTCACAGCCGTTGGGAAAGGTTTCCTCCTCCGCCTGGTCCGTCGTTGGGAGACTTCACAAGAGACAGACAGACAGACAGACAGACAAACACAGCGGTGACGCTACATGAAAAGGCAAATAAACTGGGGAAACATTCACTGTTACGACTGCCGTAAAAGAGTATGGGACCATTCAACTAAGCCCCCTCATCCCCCCTGGCCCCCCTCCTCACACACACATACACCTTGGCTAGACTGTTTTTTAGGGGCTTGGTTGCCACAGTGTCTTTGAGGCTATTCTGGAAAAATGCCCATTTTGCAGCTGCAAGTTTTCTTTTGTGTGTGTGTGTGTGTGTGTTCTTTTAAGTTGCCTGGATCCATCTCCCACTGGGGGATTCTCACCTGTTGTTTGATCATGTGACACCGCGTGGATCACAGAGACCGTCTGGTCTGGGCCCCTTCCGCTGTGGCCATGTGTGTGTGTGTGTGTGTGTGTGTGTGTGTGTGTGAGTGTGTGTGTGCTCTGTGTGTTTGCGGACACTTCGTCTTGTCCAAGCGCTGCGCCAACACCCTTCTCGCCTGCCTTCTTCTCCTTCTTCTTCTTTCTTCTTCTTCTTCTTCTTCCCTGACCTTGCAACACAACTCTTATCTGTCTCATTCTTTTCTCTCTTTTTTTCACTTTTCTCTATGTCTTTTACTCTTTCTCTTCATCCCTCCCCCCTCTCTCTCTCTCTCATTATTTCCATCGCTCTCTGTCTGTCTCTCTCTCTCTCTCTGTGTCCCTCTCTCCCTCTCTCTCTCTCTCAAAGCTCTCTGTGACCTCTCAGTGTTTGCAGACCCTTTGTCTGGTCTTTCCGCCCCTAAATAACACTCCGCCCTCTCTACCTCTTCGTCCTGTGGTGATGGCCCAACTGTGTGTCCCCCCAACTTGTTTGTCTTTCCATGTTGTTGCGTCACCGCTGTGTCTGTCTGTCTGTCTGTCTGTCTGTCACTGTGTGTCTCTGTCTGTCTGTCACTCTCTTTGGTCCTCTTCACTCTCTCTCTCTCTCTCTCTCTTTCATTTATTATTCTTGTCCAGAGGGCTTTTCGGATGTAAACAAGTACTTTGTGCTTACTCCTTTACCCTCGTAAAATAAAATTTCGTTCGTTCGTTCGTTCTCTCTCTCTCTCTCTCTCTTAACAAGGAGTATTACCATCAGAAAATAAAAGCCATTTCATTCAATTTGTTCTCTCTCTCTCTCTCTCTCCCTCTCTCTCTTAACATGGAATATTACCATCAGAAACTAAAAGCCATTTCATTCAATTTGTTCTGTCTCTCTCTCTCTCCCTCCCCCCCCCCCCCCCCACGCATGTCTTTCTCTCTCTCTCTCTCTCTCTCTCTGAACAAGGAGTATTACCATCAGAAAACAAAAGCCATTTCATTCAATTTGTTCTCTCTCTCTCTCTCTCTCTCTCTCCCTCTCTCGCTCTCTACCTACCCCCCCCCCTCTCTCTTCCCACCCTCTCTCTCTCTCTCTCTCTCTCTCTTACCAATGAGTTGTATGTGGGAAAGAAATGTATGTGTGCTGTCTGACAAGCAAGGAGAATGGGAGATCAGATGTGGCAGGTTCATGATAATTTGCATTTGTATTTCTTTTTTTATCACAACAGGTTTCTCTGTACTGTACAACAGCAGCAGAGGAGGTAAGTGCTGTCCCGACAATCTGGGCTACAATTTGATTAAAGTGGAGGAAAGTGTCTTGCCCAAGTTACATCCCCACTCTCTCAGCCAAGAGGGTTTTTAGGACAGTCGGCGTTGGGATGGTTCCCAAACAAAAAGCCAACTAGCCCTCAAGGCTGCAGCACTAAGATCCAGTGCAATTTGGCCTCCAAGTTTGAGAGGGACAGTCCTTCACAAAAGCCAAAGCTGTAAATGATTTCCCACTGCAACAGAGAAACCACTGATAAAATACAGCTCTCCCTTAGCTGTTGACCCATCTGCAAACTTAAACCAATCTGTGACATAAGCTGAGTGTTGGGCCTACCTTCATCTAGGAAGGAAGGAATTTTTGTTTAATGTCCCGTCACACATATCGGTGATTGAAGACATTTTGTAAAAGTATTTATGACTACATCTGAGTATTATCGGTTAGAAGGGGTGGGAGATGTGGATGAATGGAGGGTTGGGGGAAACTGGGCAAATGAGGGTAAAAATGTGGGTGGAATTTGAAAGAAAAACAAAACAAACAAACAAAAAAAAACCCCTCTAAATACAGTTACAGGAAATTACTTAAAGGACTTCGTAAAAGAGAAGTCGTTAAACTGACAAGCGAAACAACTGATAATGAATGCAAAAAGTCAAAAACATCAACTTTCTCAGTCACTTGTGAAGACACACTTTCGTGTACAAAAGGCTTCATCAAGCTACAGTGAAAAATTATATGCTCAATTGTCAGGTTATTAAAGCACATACACTTGACATTAGAACAACACTTGGTCCGTAATGAATTTGATAATAGTCTGAGAGCTAAGCTCAGAATTGGTCTGCGAATCGGACCAAATCGGACCTTCATCTAGAACGCGCGCGTGGAGGTGGGTACAGTTAAGTGTCGTGCATGATAAGATCGAGCTCCGCAACTTGCGCCAGACCACGCCACAGCTGACCCCAAAACAGAACCTGTTCCTTTTGAGGAAAAGAAAAAAAAAAAAAAAAAATCGTCAAGCCCCATGCAGACACCCAGGTGTATGTATACAGGGCAGGTAAGATGAGCCACCCCCAAACAAACGACCCTCCCCCTCCCCCACCACACACACACACACACCCAACCACCCCTCACCTGCCCTTCAGCGCGCGCACACACACACACACACACACACACACACACGCACGCACTGACGCAAAGACAGCGGACAAAACGATCTGAGCGCATCTCTCCCGTCTCTTGTCTCTTCACCGTGTGTGTGTGTGCATGCAACCCACTTGCAGCGATGTGCTGGTATCAGCACTAGCACCTGCCTATGCAAATCCAATCCTTGTTGCTTTATCAACGGAGCAGCCGACCACAACGGGGCCGTTTCCTGGGCCGACCTGTTGTGTGCAAGAGGAAAAAGGGTGGGGTGAGGGGGGTGGGGTGGAAAGGAAGGGGTGGGGGGGGGAGTGTGTGTGTGTGGGGGGGGGGTGGTGGTGGCGGGGAGAAGGGTGGAGGAGGAGGGGGGAGGGGGGAGCGAGAGACGTGTGGGAGGGGTGGAGCTGGAGGGATGGGTTGGGTTACCTACATCGTCGTCCACTGAGAAAAAAAAGAAAAAAGATGATTGATAGCTGGTTAGTTTCACTTTCAGTTTCACTTTCTCAAGGAGGCGTCACTGCGTTCGGACAAATCCATACACGCTACACCACATCTGTTGAGCAGATGCCTGACCAGCAGCATAACCCAACGCGCTTAGTCAGGCCTTGAGTGCATGCTTACATATTTGTGTACCAATGAAAGTGGATTTCATTTTACGTAATTTCGCCAGAGGACAACACTCTCGTTGCCATGGGTTCTTTTTCAGTGCGCCAAGTGCGTGCTGCACACGGGACCTCGGTTTATCGTCTCATCCGAAAGACTAGACGCTCAGTTTGATTTTCCAGTCAAACTTAGGAGAAAGGGCGAGAGCGGGATTCGAACCCACACCCTCACGGACTCTCTGTATTGGCAGCTGAGCGTCTTAACCATTCTGCCACCTTCCTCCATAGCTGGTTAAATATTAACAACTACTTGGGGTCAAATACTGAGTAAAGAAATTTTCACGTAATTGGGTACTTGACTTTTATATTACTCCAGAGCGCAGATGTCACAACCGCACCATCCCCCCCCCCCCACACACACACACACACACACCCATTCATTCTGATTTAAGACAAACAAAAAAAAAGTATACTATTTTAACGCCTGATGACGGTACTAAAACCATTGTTTCCAATTCCTGAAGCCAGTTTGCCAAACGACAGACTCAGAACAATAATACCATTCCAGCGGACACTGCGCATGTACTTGTCAGCCCTATTCGCTTTATTCCTGATTAGCTTTTTTTTTCCGGATTCGCCTATTACAAAATTGGTGATCCCGATTAAGATATTCCTGGTTCGCCTACGTACTCACTTGCTCTGTGTGTGTGTGTGTGTGTGTGTGTGTGTGTGTGTGTGTGTGCGCGCGCGCGCGCGCCCCCACACACACCCTCCACCACTCCCAAAGGCCAGCCAGCCCCAGTGCTGCAGCACTAAGAGCCAGTGCAATTTTGCCTCCAAGTTTGACAGGCATAGTCCTTCACAAAAGACTAAGCTGTAAACGATTTCCTATTGCAGTGGAGAAACCATTGATAATACAGCTCTCACTTTGCTGTTGGCACAGTTGCTCTTGCTCTGTGTGTGTGTGTGTGTGTGTGTGTGTTCCCCCTCCCAACCCCCCGCGCCCTCCGCGTCCCCCCAACCCCCCGCGCCCCCCGCGTCCCCCCCCTCCTGAGTAAGTGGTCGAAACGGGAGGAACAGTCGAATCACATCTCCTTCCGACACAGTATGAAGAAATATTTTCCATGACAACCGGCCGTTGTGCCCCAATAACCCATCTAACCCAAATCCATGGAACCCCCCC
>NC_134883.1:45261900-45306900 GCF_041734735.1 Babylonia areolata
GCTGTCACACAGCACTTACGTCAAGCAGTTGTTATCATCAGGGTAATGCTCAATACATCGAGCGACCAATGCTTCCCTTGAGAGGAAGTCAGATTAAAGATTAAAGCTCCCATGGGCTTTTTTTTTTTATGGCCATAGGGCGCAATAGCCGAGTGGTTAAAGCGTTGGACTTTTCTTTCAATCTGAGGGTCCCGGATTCGAATCTTAGTAACGGCGCCTGTTTTGGGGTAAAAGGGGGGGGGAGAGATTTTTTCCCGATCTCCCAGGTCAACATAGTAATGTACAGACCTTGTTTACTTACCTGAACCCCCTTTGTGTGTATACGGCAAGCAGAAGATCAAATCCGCACATTAAAGATTCTTTAAAATCCACGTCAGCGTTCGGTGGGTTATGGAAACAAGAACATACCCAGCATGCATCCCCCCCCCCCAACCCCCCATCTGGGAATGGTGTATGGCTGCCTACATAGCGGGTTAAATAAACAAAACGGTCAAACACGTAAAATGATACACATGCCTGTATGAGCGTGTATGTGTGGGTATGACTGAAACCTGCTTGAATGACACAGGAAACGAATGACGAGCGGCCAGTGGTAGCTAGCCGTCGGTCGGCTCTACCCAGGTAGGCAGCAAATGTGCAGATGACACGTTGTTTTTGTAAAGCGCTTAGAGCTTGGTCTCCGACCGAGGAGGATAGGCACTACAGTAGTGTCCATATCATATCAAAGGGGCATCCAGTCATTCGGATGAGACGATAATAATCCGAGGTCCCGCGTGCAGCATGCACTTAGCGCACGTAAAAGAACCCACGGCAACAAAACTTGTTCCTGGCAAAATTCTAAGTTTGAGTGGGGATGATAGAAGAGTAGACATGGTCAATCAACGTCTGGTATTGTGTCGGGAAGTCAGGGTGGGGATGATAAAAGAGTGGACACGGTTAGATTTCATGTCTGGCATTGGGTTGGTATGTCAGTGGGGGTGGGGGGTGGGGTGGGGGGGCGTAATAACAGAGTTAATTAATGGCTCTGGCCTTGGGTCTCCAAGGGTGAGTCAGACAAACCAATCATTTATTAATCAACAACAACACCAACGTCCACATTGAAAACAAGCAGCAACAATCCCTACTCGACACTGGAGGCCCGAGCGGTGTGTGTGTCGGGGGAGCGGGGGAGGGGGGGGGGGCGTGAGGGGGTGCGTGTGTGTATGTGTGTGCATACTTGTGCGTGCGTGCGTGCGCGCGCGCGCAGGGAATCGGATGGGGAAAACCCCCAACAAGTGAGAAGCTGCACAAGGTTTCAGTGGGGCGCAATTTCCTATCGAGCCCCGGCTCCGTTTCCGCTGCCTGGAGAGTTCCGACAAGGCCGATAACCGAAGCCCACGGTGACTGATACACAGGACTGCACCACGGGGAACTGGTTCGGTGGTTTAACTCCCTCAGTACGGCCAGCCCTCTCTTCTCCTCCACACAGACCCCTCGGATGTCCAGTGGGTGTCTGAATGACCCAACCTTTAGCTTCCGTCGTCAGAACTGTGGTATTCTTTGTCAACATTCACCTCTTCAGTATATGAGCGTTCTGCTTCTGCTTGCAATGTTTTGATGATGGTAATTGGGCTGAAATGCTGTTAACGTCGTCTCTTTCGCCGTTCGTATGGAGAGAGTTAAAAAGCACGGACTGAGAGAGACAGAGAGAGAGAGAGAGAGAGAGAGAGAGGACCACTATACTACTACTAGTACAGTCGTGTGTGGCTGCGGCATTCTGCAGGCATGCGCTGTGTCCTATGACAGCAGTGGCCGGAGTGGCCTAAACATTACATACAGTGACATAAACATCCCAAAGATTACAAACGCAATGGCCCTAACGTACTAAAACATTACGACACAGTGGCCCAAACGTTGTAAATATTTGCTTTGTTTAGTTCGTTTCAAGTTCAATGTTCACAGTTTTAAATACACATTACATACAGTGACATAAACATCCCAAAGATTACAAACGCAACGGCCCTAACATACGAAAACATTACGACGCAGTGGCCCAAACGTTGTAAATATTTGCTTTGTATAGTTCGTTTCAAGTTCAATGTTCACAGTTTTAAATACACATTACATACAGTGACATAAACATCCCAAAGATTACAAACGCAACGGCCCTAACATACTAAAACATTACGACACAGTGGCCCAAACGTTGTAAATAATTATTTGCTTTGTTTAGTTCGTTTCAAGTTCAATGTTCACAGTTTTAAATACACATTACATACAGTGACATAAACATCCCAAAGATTACAAACGCAACGGCCCTAACATACTAAAACATTACGACACAGTGGCCCAAACGTTGTAAATAATTATTTGCTTTGTTTAGTTCGTTTCAAGTTCAATGTTCACAGTTTTAAATACACATTACATACAGTGACATAAACATTCCAAAGATCACAAACGCAATGGCCCTAACATACTAAAACATTACGACACAGTGGCCCAAACGTTGTAAATAATTATTTGCTTTGTTTAGTTCGTTTCAAGTTCTATGTTCACAGTTTTAAATACACATTACATACAGTGACATAAACATCCCAAAGATTACAAACGCAGTGGCCCTAACATACTAAAACATTACGACACAGTGGCCCAAACGTTGTAAATATTTGCTTTGTTTAGTTCGTTTCAAGTTCAATGTTCACAGTTTTAAATACACATTAAGTATGTTCTAAACGGCTAACCAGCGTGTATGGTTTATGCGAAAGTCAGGCATCTGCTCTTTTTTTTTTCTTTTTTTTTTTACGCAGATGTGGCGTTGCGTATATGGATTAGTCCACACGCTTTTACACCTTGAAACTGCTCTCCTCCCTTCCCCTTACCCCCCCCCCCCCCAACAATGTAACGGAACCATCACTGGCCCACTCTGGCCTCGTGTTCTACTAATTTGCTCTCCCGGGGAAGGGATTTTTGGTAAATCATTCCTTCTGCTATCTATCTCACTATCTATCTCACTAGTCATGCTCTCCAGGGGGGGGGGGGGGGGGGGGGGGGGGGGGGGGGGGGGGGGGGGGGGGGGGGGGGAATTTTTGGTAAATCATTTCTTCTGCTATCTATCTGTCTCACTACTCTGCAAGAGTTGTTGGCTGTTGGCACGACGCGGAGCTATATTTGGATCACAGCTGTTGGTCGTTGCATAGTGGTTGTCGACACGGTCACACAGTCAGTCACTGCGACCGTGTGAGCAGCGTACTATTCTTTTCTTCTTCTTTTTTTCTTCATCTTTCTTTTCTTTTCTTTTTCTTTGTGTGTGTGTGTGTGTGTGTGTGTGTGTGTGTGTGTGTGTGTGTGTGTGTGTGTGTGTGTGTGTGTGTGTGTTGTCGACACAATGATTCCTAGGATCCGATAACCGTAAGAAACGCTGCATCATTGCGCAAGATGAAAGGGTGTCAAATTTCCGCGCATGGTGTCGTGCCGGACTGACATACCGGTCAGTGTCTGGTACACGCACGCACGCACGCACGCACACACGCACGCACGCACACATCTTGGCAAGCTGTTCTACTGCTCAAGTCAGTGGGTCGTGTGAGAATCCAGCTGACGGATGGGTTAATAAACATGTTCAGTGCATGGTGACACGTCTATTCTGGGACACAGATCAGTTCTAGGCTGTTAAAAAAAAAAGAAGAAGAAAAGTTTCCGATTCATGAAACTGGAAGATTATGCGTGAATAAAACCAACAAAAGCAAAAAAGACAATGATATTGTCCAGTCTGAAACCAGAAAATTGTCTCCGTACACAGTTTTAGACAAGAAGTTAAAAGCTAGTGTAAATACTGATTTCGTCGACAAAGGGCCAATAGGAGGAGTTTGTATTATACTCCATGTTTGGGTGTTACATATACTTACCATGTCAAACTGATGCAAACTAGGCCTATCGGTTTGCTCTGCTTGGCCAAATTTCGCGCGGCTAACAGTGAAAAGACGAGCAGTCTTGGCCCGGTCCGCTCTCAGCCAATCAAACGCCTCTAAAAGCTAGATTTCTGGATTATATGATTATATGAATATGATATGTAAAAGACTTTACCGAATCGAATGAAAGGATACAATCCTCACTGTCCAAACTCCACACTGGAGTACGCTAAGTGAACACGAAAAAGATTATACTGTGCGGAAGGTGCGAGCTATTTCACTCCCTTCTTTCCGTTAACTCACTCAGTACGGCCAGTCCTCTCTTCTCCTCTACACAGACCCCTCGGATGTCCAGTGGGTGTCTCAATGACCCAACCTTTAGCTTCCGTCGTCAGAATTGTGGTATTCTTTGTCAACATTCACCTCTTCAGTACAAGAGCCCTCCGCTTGCAATATTTTGATGGTGGTAATTGGGGTGAAACGCTGTTAACGTCGTCTCTTTCGACGTTTGTACGGAGAGAGTTAAACTATCAACTTGCCGATGACTCTGTCGTGGTTGACGCATGGTGTGTATTTTCGTGTCACCATAACCCACCGAACACTCACATGCATTACATTAACGTACGCATTTTGATGGGAAAGAGGAAGGAAGAGAGGCCGGCCTCGTAACAGCTGGAGGCGAGACACCGAGGCAGAGCTGCAAGCAGCAAGGGACCAACTGGACTGGAATGGCCTGAACAGCCCAGAACAGAGTGCGATGGCGAGGGGTCGTCGATGGCCTATGCTCCACCAGGAGCGATGGGCAAAATGAATGAATGACGACGTATTTTGATCTTCTGTGTGCGTCTACACACAAAGGGGTTTCTAGCTCAAGCAAACCTCTAATCCTTTCGTCTAAGATAACACGACTGCCTCAGCTGAAAATAACCGATTCCATCCCCAACCTTTGCGGGGGTGCAAGGGTGTCTTTCAGTATGAACTGTATCCCCTATCTTCTGTGTTGGATTTTCCCCTTTTCTATCGCTATCTTTGTTTTCTAGCCTCTGTTTCCTCTTCCTTTTTTTTTTTTTTTTTTTGGTCTTGCTGGTCCATTCACCAATATTTTGTACTAGAAAAACGTGAACTTTTTGGGGTCCTTTTCTGGACTTGATAACAGGTAGTTCTTACAGTTTCTTTTCTTTCTTTTTTTCGTATAAGTGTGAGTTTCCCATTGGCAATTTTCGGTTCTGTATGCCTGTTATGGCAATATGCACCATTTTTCATCTCAATACGGAACGTGTCGTGTTAACAGCAAGGCGCGGACGTTCACTCTGTCGGTCACATACAGGAGCTGAGGGGAAAGAACTGTAGATACAGCCTCTGTTATCATTGTATATGATGAATGTTTGTGTTCAGGTTTGCTTTTTCAAAACTGGCGGAGAATTAACGGAAGTCAACGTCAGCGGCATGTCCTAGGTTTGTGCATATGAGTATGACTGCACTTGTGCTTGGTTTGATTTCAAGTGTGTTTCTTCTTCTGCCTTTTTTTTTTTCTCAGGTTGTACGATATCGATATTTATAATCTTTCAGTCAAAGCTAATATGGCCACGTGTGCTCAGCTGGACGATAATCAAACAGATCGAATCCACCCGGAAACCGTCAACACCCGATGCCTGTGTACCGTTACGAAACTCTGGGCCAGCTGTGACCAGTAACTTCTTCTTCTGCGTTCACTCGTATGCACACGAGTGGGCTTTTACGTGTATGACCGTTTTTACCCTGCCATGTAGGCAGCCATACTCCGTTTTCGGGGGTGTGCATGCTGGGTGTGTTCTTGTTTCCATAACCCACCGAACGCTGACATGGATTACAGGATCTTTAACGTGCGTATTTGATCTTCTGCTTGCATATACACACGAAGGGGGTTCAGGCACTAGCAGGTCTGCACATATGTTGACCTGGGAGATCGTAAAAATCTCCACCCTTTACCCACCAGGCGCCGTCACCGTGATTCGAACCCGGGACCCTCAGATTGACAGTCCAACGCTTTAACCACTCGGTCTATTGCGCCAGTCTGTGACCAGTAACAAAACAAAACTTTCTGATTGACACGTCTTAACTGTGTAGATAACACTGTGGTGAACGCAAAGTAAAAGTTCAGTTGCGCATATATTGTACAACGAGCTTCTTGTTGTTTTATGTTGTTGTTGTTTTCAGTCCGTTCACCCATTTCATGCTGGGCGCTTCCTCACTAAGTCTAAGACATCACTTCATTTTGTGGGTGTGGGTGGTAACATATTACTAAACAAATACACGTAATAATTTTAGACAACGCCAAGAACAATATTAAAACACCTAGAAACTGAGGTGAATTGAAGCTGTTTTTTAATTGACTGTGCACAATACTTAGCGCTATATTATACCTTTATTGCAATCATCACCATCATGCTTCTTCCTCTTATTATTATCATTATCACTTTGCTTTAGCTTCACTAGAGTTAGCGCTATAAAGATACCTTTAAAAAAAAAAAAAAAAAAAAAAAAAGCTTCTACTTATTTCTTTTTCTTCCTCTTACAAGTATTACAATCTCCCTTCCCTTCACACGCTTATCAACTTACTGGAGGTGCATCACGTTTGTCAATAATATGATAGGGGGCGATAAGGTCGTGTCTGATTGCAGCAGTCCTGCATGTCGTAGGCTCTCTTCAAGCACACCGCCAGCTGAAGTGCTGTATGTATTGACCACACAGCCATTATTGGCTGTTCTAACGATCCCCTACCAAAACAGCTCTAGGGCGGAGGAGGGGGGCAGTGCGTGTGCTCTCGTGCATGGCGGGACGTTCGTTCGTTCCACGTGATGAAAAAAAGATAGAAAAAAGCTGGGCAAGCAGGCCATGCGTAACGCCAGGCCTTTTCTCTCTCTCTCTCTCTCTCTTTTCTTCTCTTTGTTTTTATCGCATTACTTATCGACCCAAGAGGATGATAATACAGCAGAGAAACTCTGCTAACAATTTAGTTTCTCCTTCTGATGTTCCTGTGTTCCCTGACTCTGAACGTAACTGGTAGGCCATCAAGGAGGGTCAATATAAACAGGGGGGAAGAGGGCAAGTGGGGCAGGGGAAAGCGGGGTGGTTGCGGGAGGTGGGGGGGGGGGAGTCATGCATGTCGCCTCTCTTCAAGCGGGGAGAGAGGGGATGCGGGGGGGGGTGGGGGGGGAGTCGTGCATGTCGCCTCTCTTCAAGCACACCGCCAGCTGAAGAGAGCTGTGTTGACCACCACACAGCCATTATTGGCTGTTCTAACGATCCCGTTCCAAAACAGCTCGAGGGCGGAGGAAGGGGCACTGCTTGTGCTCTCGTGCGTGACGGGACGTTCGTTTGTTCCACGTGCTGGGGAAAAAAAAGCTGGGCAAGCAAGCCATGCGTAACGCCTGGCCTTCTCTCTCTCTCGTTTCTATCCCATTACTTGTCGATTGAAGGCGATGATAATACTGCAGAGAAGCTCTGCTAACATTTAGTTTCTTCTTCTTCTTCTTCTCTCTCTCTCTCTCTCTCATTTTCATATTTTCGTCGCATTACTTATCCACCAAAGATGGTAACAACACTGCAGAGAAACTCTGCTAACAATTTGGTTTCTTCTCCTGATGATCCCGTGTGTAGCATGTAATGCACTCTGCGCATACAAAAAGAATCCATGGAAACAAAAGGATGGTTTTCCCTGGCTAAATTCGGTAGGAAAAACAAAAACAAAACAAAAAAGCCCTCCTCCAGACTCCCCTCCCCTCCCACACACACTTCACAGCAATCAGCCACACCCTTTTAACTCTCTCCATACGAACGGCGAAAGAGACGACGTTAACAGCGTTTCACCCCAATTACCACCATCAAAATATTGCAAGCGGAAGGATCTTATACTGAAGAGGTGAATGTTGACAAAGAATACCACAATTCTGACGATGGAAGCTAAAGGTTGGGTCACTGAGACACCCACTGGACATCCGAGGGGTCTGTGTAGAGGAGAAGAGAGGACTGGCCGTACTGAGTGAGTTAACTGATTTGTATGAACGATGGATACAATGGTTTCTATGAGAGAGAAAAAAAATCCAGGGTAAGCAGGCGGGGGAGGGGTGGTGAGGAACGTAATAGGATCATCAGAAGAAGAATAAAAGAGTAAAACAATCAGTTCGAACCCGATAAGCGAGGCGTTTATTATTTTTTTCAGAGTATCACATTTCAGATCATTTTTTCTTGACCAAACAACCTCGGACTCTCATTTTACCAGAAAGTCCATTTTCTTTTCCGAAAGGTGGGTTAATATGAATGGGGGAAGGGGGCGAGTGGGGCAGGGAGAAGCGGGGTGGGTGGAGGTGCGGGTGGGGGGTCGTGCATGTCGCCTCTCTTCAAGCTTGCCGCCAGCTGAAGAGCTGTGTTGTTGACCACCACACAGCCATTATTGGCTGTTCTAACGATCCCTTTTTCAAAAACAGCTCCTGGGCGGACGGGGGGGCGGTGAGGACACTGCATGATTGCGTTCTGATGCGTAGAGGGACGTTCGTTGTTCAACGTGTTGGGGATAACCAGTCTAGCAAACCACGTGTTATGCCACAGAGAGAGAGACAGGGAGAGAGAGAGAGAGGAGAGAGGGAGGACAGGGTTTGGGGAGGGGGAGAGGGAGAGGGGAAGAGAGAGAGAGAGAGAAAGAGAGAGAGAGAGAGTTGGACTGTGTGTGCATTTGTGAGTGCGTGCGTGCTTAATCGTGTGTGTGTGTGTGTGTGTGTGTGTGTGTGTTCTTGTTTTCATGGCCATATTCATCAACCGAAACTGATCAACATTACAGAGGAACACTGCTAACAATTTAGTTCTTTCTTTAGAGGTTTATACTGAACGTGCATACCAGGATTGTTTCTCCCGCCCACCCCCATCTCCCAACAGACCTTGAGTGGTGGTCTGGGAGACAGTCTTTCGGATAAGACGATGAACCAAAGTCCTGTGTACATCATTCCTTTAGCGCACTTAAAGGAACCCACCGCAACAAAAGGCTTGTTGTCCCTGGCAATGATATGCAAAAAGCGACAACAACAACAACACACACACACAACACACACACACACACACTCACACTTTTCATAGTAAAACAAATACAACTGCAAACTGAAACAAATCAGGCGAACATCAGTGGCGACGCGTTTTCCCCAGGAGGGAAAGCAACTCCGCACAGTTCACGGAGTAATACGTTGTGACAGAAAGCAATACAATACAATACAATACAATAATATACAGGACTGTTCCCCATTGGCACGGGACCTATGTATGATTCAACACGCACGTTCGTTTATTTATTTATAGTCTGCTCATCTAAGATGATGATATTAGACTGAAAATAAATGATATTATTATTATTATTATTATTATTTGGATTATTATCATTCCTATCATGATGATGATAAAACAAAGTGTAGGGAACCCCGGTTGAAGTGTCCTGTAAATTCCTAGGGATGGTCAACGGTACAATGGTTTACCCCAGAGACACAGCACGACGCATTAGATGTATATTTTACAGAAAGCTCCAACCGAGGTCACCGCGCTAACTGAAGATATTGATCCTGAAATCCAGCGGCAAGTTAACACACCAAAGACACTAAATACAACTAAATTTAAAAAAAAAAACAACAACAGAGAAATGACTGAATATTTGTAGAGCTGTTGATTCCTGTTGCGGCTGCTAACCAGGGGCAGGCCACTCTAGCTCAACACGCACAGTCCTATGAGGAAATGCGACAACCGATCAGCCACACCCTTTTTGAATGGTTTGCACAAACGATGGATTGAACGATTTCTATGATACAGAGAGAGAGAGAGAGAGAGAGAGAGAGAGAGAGAGAGAGAGAGACAGACAGACAGACAGAGACAGAGACAGACAAAGAGAGAGGCAGACACAGAGACAGACAGAGAGACACAGCATGTAAAAGATACAGACGTGGGGGAGCAGCAATGAAGGAAGCATGATGGAGATAGACAATTTCCGCTTGATCCACATCTATCTAAACGGACACGTCCTAACTTCTAACGGCAGCTCATTATGAGCGCCGCGGAGATCGCTTAAGATGAAAACAAACTAATTTGACTGGATTGATTTGATTTAGTTGGCGTGCACGAGCTGGCAGATTTGCTGGCATTACAAAGAAAGAAAAAACAACAACTATGTAGCGAAAACTAAAGGCAAAACAAAAAGTTATGTCTTCAAAACAGCCGCCAACGGTCTCTCTTTACCCTACACACCCATATCCCTAAACATCGCCGTATAATCCTGGTTCATGCAAAGTGTAGAGCCATGCATGTCAAACACGTCAATAACACTGAATACCAGCAGTCTCACATCCAGTAATATCTGCCTTTGATGCTCATCATCTGGGGGCAGCAGCAGCCGTATACACTGGGGATGGATGAAAAAAAAGGGGGATAAAACAGAACATCAGAGCAGCGATATTACCCGGACTAGTTCTTCTACAAAGGCCTTCTCCATTTATGCCGTTGTCCGTAGTGGGAAGGAACGTTCTATAACAAACTGCATCAGTGGGTTTTCCAACCCTTTCTCCCCGATTCCCCTCGCTTCCATCCAAGAGACTCCCCCCCCCCACCCCCACAACCACCACCCCCCCCGCGGCCCCCCTCCCCACCACTGTGTCTGCACCACGGCAACGAGGTTGTTGACCTGGCTGCCATACTACTATATATGTGTCTGGCAGTGACGTTCAGGAAAGCCATCATAGCGTTCTGTTCTGCCCCTGAGGAACGACTGGTTATCGTCTGTCTGTTCTTTATGTAAAGGAGTCCTGTCTCCCTCCTGACTCTGGGTAGGCGCGGGGTGGGGGTGGGGGGGGGGGGAAAGAGAGGCGGGGCGTGGTGGGACAACGAGAGATTCAAGATTCAAATGGTTTAATGACTTAAGCAACATGCTCATATCACCAAGTGGAAAACACGATCCCCGCCCCCCCCCCCCCCCCCCCTCGTTCCCTCCCTCCCTTCTACACTTTTCACAACATTTTTTTTTTGCTCTTCATAAGGAATATAAAACAATATCTAACGGTATGTATACGCACAATCTTCGTGGACTACTGACGAGGTTCATATTTAAGTAACCCGAGGCCATCGACCCGATTTCGTAGTCACACACACACACACACACACACACACACACACACAGAGAGAGAGAGAGAGAGAGAGAGAGTATTCAAATACCATTTGTCAATTTAACTATCTTCACTACCATTTGTCAATTTAACTATCTTCACAATCGATTAACATACATTTCCATCAACGAATCAATTAAACAGTGACAACGAGAGAGAGAGAGAGAGAGAGAGAGAGAGAGTGATAGAGAGAGAGGGGGAGGAGAGGGGGGGGAGGAGAAAAAGAAAAGAAAGGAGAGAAGCGAGATGCAATTCCGCATTCTAACTCAATGATCAAAGTTCCTCGTCAATAGTGATACTCTTTCTTTTTTTTTCTGTCCTACTGTTCCCCTGAGCCCCCACCCCCACCCCCTCTCTCTCTCTCTCTCTCTCTCTCTCTCTAAGGAATCATCCCGTGTGTCTCTGCATCCCGGCAACAAAGCTGCCCTGACTGTCATACTTGCTAGCGATCAGACTGTTCTGTTCTGCCCATGGGGACAACTGGTCATCGTCTGTCTGTTCTTTATGCAAATAGGTCCAGTCTCCTGTTTTTTGGGGGGCACACACACACACACACACACACACACACACACACACACACACACATACACAGAGAGAGAGATACGGATACGGATGTTTTATTCAATATAGACCATGGCCCCTCATGGTGTAAACAAACATTACAGAGGTAATATATTCAAATATGTAACATAACACAGCTGTAACCTGAAAATGAGAGAAAAAAAACCCAGTCATTATCTGCATTTAGTCTTATTAATACAGAAAAAAAGGGGGGTGGGGGGTGGAAGCTAGCACACACTCAACTACATATTCTATTTCTAATCTTTAAGGCTTTATACAAGTAAAATGCTAGCTGTTTATAACGCGTTCCTTAGTGGATGGCATAAGCAAATACAGTCTGAACAAGGAGGGCTGCCTATGAGATTTTGAAGGTATCGGCTGATTTCTAAGATCACTTAACACAGGACAACAAAGTACAAAGTGGAGATCACGAGAGAGAGAGAGAGAGAGAGAGAGAGAGAGACAGAGACAGAGAGACAGAGACAGAGAGAGAGATGGGGGGAAGCAGGTAGGGAGGAAATGACTGAGATCCAGCTCCGCACTGTTATCTAATTTTGGAACTTTTCTCATCAGTATTGCAACCACATCGTTCTATTCTGCCCTGAGGGCTAACCGGTCATCTCACCGTCTTTCAGTGGATGAGAGAGAGAGGGAGAGAGAAAGAGAGAGAGAGAGAGAGGGGGGGGCGGGGGGGGGGGGCAGACAGGGAGGAAATGACTGAGATCCAGCTCCGCACTGTTATCTAATTTTGGAACTTTTCTCATCAGTATTGCAACCACATCGTTCTATTCTGCCCTGAGGGCTAACCGGTCATGTCACCGTCCTTCAGTGGATGAGAGAGAGAGAGAGAGAGGAGGGAGGGAGTGAGGAAGGGAAGGAGCGAGATGCAATTCCGCATTCTTACGCAATCATCGAACTTCCCCCCCCCCCCCCCCCCATCAATACTGCAAACCATATCGCTCTATTCTGTCTGCCCTGAGGGCCCAGCAACTGATCATCTGTCTGAGCGAGATAAAGAGTGACGGAGAGGTTCAAATGTATTTCAGACTGGCTGAACCAGAATTTTTTTTTCTTTTTTTCTTTTTTTCTTATTATTATTATTATTTTTAATTTTTTTTGTACGCTTATAGTTGACTTCATCAAGTTTTTCCGCCTTATACATATTATTATTTAGTAGTAGTAGTTCTTTTTTATGTATTTATCTATTATTTATTTACTTTCTTTTCTCAAGGCCTGACTAAGCGCGTTGGGTTACGCTGCTGCTGGTCAAGGCATCTGCTTGGCAGACGTGGTGTAGCGTATACGGATTCGTCCGAACGCAGTGACGCCTCCTTTGAGCTACTGAAACTGAAACTGAAACTGAAACGGAACTAGAATATATATATCACTTTGATGTGACAGGACTGATTTGATCTGCATGGAAAAAAAAAAATCCACACAAAACAAACCACATTGCTTCTAACAAGAAAGGAGGAGGAGTGAGTGATGTCATGTAAGTGAAAACGAAACGAAAGGCAGTGAGCGATAAACAGGCTTCGCATGCTAAATAAGCTAACAATGTTTTTGATGTTTTTATCAATGTATTGTTTCTTGTACAATACCTTATGGTCTTAACGTGTGTGTGTGTGTGTGTGTGTGTGTGTGTGTGTGTGCGCGCGCGCGCGCGCGTGCGTGCGTGCGCGCATGTCATTTTTAGTCATCTATACCCTTTTTTTTGTTGGATGTTTTCATCTGTTGTGCAATACCCTATTGTCTTAACATGAGTATGTGTGTGTGCGGAATGGGAGGGGGGTGGGGTAGGGGGTTAGTCTATCGTCAGCTATTGGGAATTCTTATTTGACTAGTTTTAATCTCTTCTTATGTTGCGCATGATGATTTTATGCCAGTGTGTTTACAACGAGCCTGCGATTGCACAACTTCATTTCCATGTGGATTAATAAAGTGTTTTTGATTGATTGATTGATTGATTGACTGATTGAATGGGATTGATTGACTGATTGAACGGGATCTCCCCTTCTTACCCTATCCCTCAACATCGCTATACTATCCTGGATCATGCGCGGTGCGGACGACATGCATATTAATAATACTGCATACAGGTGGTCTCACATCTCATAATAATAATTATGCCTCTGATGTTCCCTCAGATGGTTCAATGTTAATTAATGTCAGGGGTTGCAACAGCAGTCATGATTATGCATCGAGGATCGAAGGGAAGGATAATAATAATAATCATGAAACAGAAGATAAGACTTCAGCGATTATTACCCGGACAAAACTATAAACAGCCTTCTCCGTTTCTCCCGTTGTCAGTGGGAACGAGCGTGTGTGTGTGTGTGTGTGTGTGTGTGTGTGTGTGTGTGTGTGTGTGTGTGTGTGTGTGTGTGTGTGTGCGCGCGCGAGACAAAGAGAGAGAGAGGGAGAGAGAGAGAGGGAGAGAGAGAGAGAGACGCTTAACCCTTTCACCGCCAAGCTCGCATTAATGCACAGGTGTGGTAGAGGACCCATGTCACTGAAAGGTGACCATTCATTGGTCTGTTATCCATGAACCTACTGCTCTTAATGTTCGGTGGTAGGATAGGCCATATTTTCTAGACATCGCAGGGGGGGAATCCCCAGCTATTCTTAGCCACTGTCTTTTCTGTGTTTATACAACAAGGGACGTTTGTACTCTAGGATTGACTGGCGGTGAAAGGGTTAAACACTGAAATGCTCAATGTCATTAGCTGTAAAGCTCTGGTGACATAGTAGGTACTAATCAGAACAAAATGGTGCAAAATGGTTCGAGTTCGAATCTCAGGCTGACGGGCGCAACAGCCGAATAGTTAAAGCGTTGGACTTTCAATCTGAGGGTCCCGGGTTCGAATCTCGGTGACGGCGCCTGGTGGGTAAATGGTGGAGATTTTTACGATCTCCCAGGTCAACCTATGTGCAGACCTGCTAGTGCCTGAACCTCCTTCGTGTGTATACGCAAGCAAAAGATCAAATACGCGCGTTAAAGATCCTGTAATCCATGTCAGCGTTCGGTGGGTTATGGAAACAAGTACACACCCAGCATGCGCACCCCCGAAAGCGGAGTATGGCTGCCTACATGGCGGGGTAAAAACGGTAAAAGCCCAATCGTGTATATACGAGTGAACGTGGGAGTTGCTGCCCACTAACAAAAAAGAAGAAGAAGCAGAATCCCAGGCTGTCAAATCACACATTGGCATTAGCAGTATTACCCGTGTGCGTGTCTGATGTCGTTGTGATAGCACCAGTCGCCTTCCTACATTCTCATGCTTATCCCCGTTGGCCCCCTTAACAGAGGATAGGACGGACTCTCGTGGGGGGGGGGGGGGGGGGGGTTGCCGGGGGGTGGGCCGTCGCCCTTTCAGTGTAAACAATATCCCCCATCTATTGGAAACTTACGTGCGCGAAAATTTCCCCTTCTTTTGCTCTCTGTTTCTAGGTTTATTCCTCTTTTTTTTTTTCTGTCCGTCGACTTTTTCCTTTCTTATTTTCTGCCTTTTTTTGTTTTGTTTTTTTGGTCCATTCGCTGTTGTTGCTTTTTTTTTTTTCTTTTTTTTTTCTTCCAAAGCCATGAATATTCTTTTGTCCTTTTTTTTTCAGGGTTGTATTCTTCTTCTTCTTCTTCTTCGCTCGTGGGCTGCAACTCCGACGTTCACTCGTATGTACACGAGTGGGCCTTTTACGTGTATGACCGTTTTTACCCCGCCATGGAGGCAGCCATACGCCGTTTTCGGGGGTATGCATGCTGGGTATGTTCTTGTTTCCATAGCCCATCGAACGCTGACATGGATTACAGGATCCTTAACGAGCATATTTAATCTTCTGCTTGCCGCATACACACGAAGGGGGGGTTCAGGCACTAGCGGGTCAGCATAGCAGGACTGCACATAATTATGCTGACCTGGGAGATCAGGAAAAAAAAAAAAAAGCTCCACCCTTTTACCCCCCATCAGGCGTCGTCAGCGAGATTCGAACCAGGGACCCTGAGTCTAACGCTTTAACCACTCGGCTATTACGCCCGTTCAACAATCTCGTTATGTTGCATTCCCTCTCTCCCTCCCTCTCCCTTTGCGCTAAAGACGTGTGACGTGCCCGTTGATACGTTTTATAAGAGATTTCGTGAAAAAAAATGTATAAATCATGTTTATATTCATGGGTTGTTTTTCAATGCATTGTCGAAGTAAATAAAACAACAAAAAAAACACCTGACATAAGGGGCAGGTTCTGAATTTATGTGCATGAATATGACTAAAATTATATATATATATATTGTGACTTCTTTTCTTATCCATGGGGATTCTGGTTTGTTTTCTTCAGATTATCGTACGGCTTCGATATTCGCAGTTTGCCAGCCTTGACACGCTGTGTCCCTGTGCGGTCGGTCGGCTGAGTTTTGAGCAACAAAGAAAGAAAGAAGAAAAAAAAAAGAAAAAAGAAAGAAAGAAAGAGAGAGAGAGAAAGGAAGAAGAAAAAAAGTTGAGGCAAACCCCCCCCCCCAGACAAATGTAGGCCTAAAAACCCGAATGTAGCAAACACTTTGCACATGTGGAAACTAGGCACTGAAAGAGCTGTTGTCACAGGACCAGTTCTGCTGCTCAAGAAAAAAACATTCCGACAGGTAAAATAAACATGTGCACAGAATGGAAAAAAAGAAAGAAAGAATGAAAGAAAGAAAAACAAAGAAGGGACTGCCGCTGTGATGGCGATGAGTGTGCCAAACCTTTTCCACTTGACAAAAAAAACACACACACAAAAAAACCAAAAAAAACACCACAATACATTTGCTTAACACAGAGACAAAAAAAAAGAGAAGGGAATAGGTCGAGGGGGAGAAGAGAGAGAGGGGGGGGGGAGACAGAGAGAGGGAGAGCGAGAGGGAGAGGGAGAGAGAGGGAGGGAGGGAGAGAGAGAGAGAGAGATTTGGGAAGCAGGGTCTTTTTTTTTTTTTTTTTTTTTTTTTTTTAGTATCCTCGATTGATTTCCTTATCGATTTAGTTCAGTGACCCACTGTTCATCGATCTATCTACATATCAACTCTATCCGTTTATCTATCTATCTATCTATCTATCTATCTATCTATCTATCTATGTATGTCTATCAATCCATACACCTTGTGTATCTATATATATCTGTTAATCCATATATCTCGTGTGTGTCTATCTATATATCAACTCTATCCATCTGCGTGATGGTTTGTGATTCTGTTATTGTATGTATGTATGTATGTATCTTTCTATCTATCTCTGTCTCTCAATCCATATATCTTGTGTGTGTGTTTGTGTGTGTGTGTGTGTGTGTGTGTGTGTGTTAGTGCGTGTTAGAGAGAGAGAGAGAGAACGAATGCGACAAAGAGAGAGAGAGAGAGAGAGAGAGAGAGAGAGAGAGAGAGAGCAAAAAACAAACAAAACAACAACAACAACAACAACAACAACAACACACACACACACACACACACACACACACACACACACACACACAAAACCCCACCACAATGGAACAGCGAAAGACTGAACGTTGTTTAACACGTGGCGGGACTGGTAGAGAAAAGGTTTTTTTGCGAAGACGGAGAAAGAACAAGGCACGGCAGCCCAGGGAAGATAGAAAAGAAGGTGGAAGGAATCATGATGGAAGAGAGGAACAAGACAGAGAAGGAAGAATTACCGAGGGGGAAAAAAAAAAAAGAAGGGGTGGGGTGGGGTGGGGGGAGTTTCCCCACTCCCTCTCCCAACCACACCACTACAACCTCCCTTCCCCGTCAATCACACACCACAACACTCCACCCACCCACCCACCCAACCCAGCTCCTACCCACCACCCACCATACTAGCTAGAGCATTCTCGCCTGCACCACGCCATTCATTGCAGCAAAACACCTCTGGCACCATAACACCCCCCCCCCCCCACCACCACCACCACCCCTACACCCCAACTCCATCCCTTCCATCTCGCGCCCGGCCAACACTTTTTTTTCTTTTTCTTCTCCCCCCCCCCCCTCCCCCCCTCCCTTTTTTTTTTTCAGTCCAACACATGACGTCATGCTTCTCTTTTTAGGGTAGCACCACCGTCCCCCCCCCCCTCTCTCCTCCCCCGGTCACACGAACCCCCCTCCCCCGCCGCCCCCCCGCCCCCCCTCCTCCACACACATCCTCTCTCGCCCACCCCTCTAAGCGACAACGCGCATAAAGTCCGCACGCACTGCACTGCACCGCGTACGCGCAGGTGATAGTGCACAAAATGACGAATTCAAGCTTTATGACACACACACACACACACACACTGAGTAAAGAGAGACAGACACACACACACACACACACACACACACACACACACACACACACACACGAACACACACCGAAAGACAGAGAGAGACCTTGAGAGAGAGAGACAGACAGACAGACAGAGAGAGACAGAGTGAGAAACAGAGACACACACACACACACGCACACATACACAGAGAGAGAGACAGAGAGAGAGACAGACAGGGAGAGACAGAGAGAGAGACAGAGTGAGAGAGAGACAGAGACAGAGAGAGAGACAGAGTAAGAGAGAGACACAGAGAGAGAGAGAGAGAACAGAGGCAAGGCCTGTGTGAACTAAGAAAAGAACTAATTAATAATTCAATTCCATTAGCGCCTGAGCTGTTGACGATCATCCACGCTAACAACGGCGACAAGTGAAAAAGAAAAAAAAGAAAAAAAAGAAAGAAAGAAAAAAGCGAATATGGAGAGGAAGAAGGGAGGGAGGGAGGGAGAGAGAGGGTGTAAGGATGATGTCACACACACACACACACACACACACACACACACACACACACACACACACTCACTCACTCACACCTACTTTGTGGCGGGAAAAAAAACCCTTCCGTGTGCTTGCCCCGTCCTCTCGATGGAAGAAGTTTAGCTTGTCACTCAAGCGATCAAGATTAGGTAAACCGACCCAGGTCGTGTGCACATACACACACGCACGCGACCACGCACGCACGCATGCATACATACATACATACATACACACATATGGCTATTTCTCTCTTATCACACACATGCACACACACACACACACATATATAATACACACACGCGCGCGCGCGCCCACAAATGCATGCAAGTCGCTCTTTGTCTTTCACCTATCACACAAACACACGCGCGCACGCGAAAACACACACACACACAGTCACACACACACACCCACGCGCACACGCACACACCATTCACATGCACTGGCACGCATGCAAGTCGCTCTTTGTCTTTCTCGAATCAAACACACACACACACACACACACACACACACACACAGACTCGCACATGTCCACACAATCACGCAAACACACACACAACACACACACACACACACACACACACACACACACACACACACAAAGAGATCGTATTTCAATTGCACGCCTCGACGCCAGGCCACTGCATAGAAACACGCGTTTAAAAAAATATATATATTTACGAATCCCCCCCCACCCCCCACCCCCTCAGCCCCACCACTGCCACACCCATCCCCCCCACCCCACACACCAACTCCCGCCACCACCACCACCACCACCACCACCACCCCCCCACTCCCTGCTGTCACACCCAACACAAAGGTATAGTGTGGGCTGCTACTACGGAACTTAATATCCACAAAACTACGCGCCGCGCCACAACACACACACACACACACACACACACACACACACACACGCACACAACAACATGCACGCACGAACGTAACACAGTCGTGGCACTTATGTAACATACACACACACACACGACACACACACACACTCTCTCTCTCTCTCTTTCTCTCTGCCCCCGCCCCCCTCCTCCAGTTCCCTTACAAACACACACACATGCGCGTGCCACACACAAGCGCGCACACATACACACATAACAACTCGCTCTTCCAAAAAACGCAAACACACACACACACACACAGACGCACGCACGCCTTCGCAGGGTGCACACAGCGAGCTCATATAACAAGTCCTGTTCAGCTCAGAGGGTGCACACAAAAAAACGACATGATCGCTCACACAAACATGAATATTATGAGTATTGGCAATGCACGTGTACACACACACACACCTACGAAGCCCTCAACTTGAAGACTCCTCTTCACAAGCGTGAAGCGCGCGTACGCGCACACTCACACCCGAACTCACACATGTTGTACTCTTATGTCTGCCCTCAGCTGCACACACACACACACACACACACACACACACACACACACACACACACACACACACACATTGTAAGACATGTACACATACATGCGCATATGCATGCATGCATGCATACATACATACATACATACAATAACAAAAACACAAACCAGCACGCACGTGCACAGACATACACACACACACACACACACACACACACACACACACACACGCACGCACGTACGCACTCACATATATATATATATATATATATATATATATATATATATATATATATATTATACACACACAATCACATATACATAAAAGTGCACACACACACACACACACACACACACACACACACACACACACACACACACACACACACCAACCAACCTCCCCCCTGACCCTCCCGACCACACACACACACACACACACACACACACACACACACACACACACACTCACGCACGCACGCAACTCGGTCACGGCTGTTGGCTCCAGCCATCACCCATCATCACCACCACCACCACTACCACCACCACTACCATCACCACCACCACCATCATCATCAACAACATCACACTACACTGGTTTTCTAGGACAAACAGCGGACAAGGAGTGGAAAATCCGCGCGCCCAGCCACACCACACCACACCAGACCACACCACACCACACCGCACCACCCAAAGCAGAGCATCCATACCACACGTGCGTGCGTGTGTGTGTGTATGTGTGTGTGTGTGTATGTGTAGAACGTGGGAGACTGAGCTGCAAGCAAGCCAGCTATTGATTGGTCCATGGCCCCCTGCACTACAATGGCCCTGGTGTCCAATCGATACACACACACACACACACACAAAAAAAACACTACTACTACGCTGACACACACACGTACCTCTACTACTACTACTACTACTACTACTACGGCGACTACGACGACGACGTTTCACACACTACAACACAAGCCAGCTTGTCCCTGTTTGTAAAAACACTGTGGCGTGAACACGCGCACGAGTATTGAAAATAAAACAAAACAGTAGCAACATCACAACAACACTGTCAGTGAGTGAACAAATTTACGAATCATCCGACCATCATGCACTGACTAGCAACATCACAACAACACTGTCAGTGAGTGAACAAATTTACGAATCATCCGACCATCATGCACTGACTATTATACTGATGATAATGATGATGATGATGATGATGATGATGATGATGATGATGATCGATCATCATCATCATCATCATCATCGTCATCATAAGAAGACGACGAAGAAGAGGAAGACATGATAATGATAAACCTTCTACAACTGCTGCTGCCGTTACTACTAATGATAACAACAACAATGATGATGACAGTATTGGCAATAATAATAATGATACTACTACTACTACTACTACCACCACCACCACCACCACCACCAGAAACACAATATCTTCCAGGAAACTTCAACAAAGCCTTTCAGGAAAGTTAACAGTTCAAACACCACCTAACAGGAACCTTACCACTTCATAACAATCTCTAAGAAAACTACTTACCATTTCAACAGAGCCTTGCAGAAAAAAACAAGAGGCAAGGCCTTCAAGACTCACTTGAAAAAAAAAAATCCAAGCTTTTTATGTACTGAGTATAATTTCAAAATGTAATGTTTATGATGAGAAAGATAAGTTTAAAGCAAATTAAGTCCCCTAGCATTAATTACAGAGTAATTTCCCTTTTTTACTATCTGCACCAAAACGTTTGCAAAATAATTAAAACTTCCATGCTTAGCAAAAGAAGTTCCTGTCTGAACAAAAAATGAAAATAATGACTGCTCTTGTTGTTGGGTCAGAATATCAGACTCTTACCATTTCAACACACAACCTTTCATGAAATTCTTACCATTCAAGGAAACTCTCATGAAAATCTTACCATTTCAACACACAACCTTTCATGAAATTCTTACCATTCAAGGAAACTCTCATGAAAATCTTACCATTTCAACACAACCTTTCCGAAAACCTTTACCATTTCAGCACAACGCTTTGGGAAACTCTTACCATTCTAACACAATGTTTTCCATTTCTGTTTGTCTGAAACGAAAAAAAAAACAACAACAAAAAACATTTCAAGCACTTAGAGAGAGAGTGAGAGAGAGAGAGAGGGGGGGGGGGGTATGGGGGAGGGGGCAGTGACAGAGAGACCGAAAGAGACAGAGACAGAGAGAGAGAGAGAGAGAGAAAGCGGGGGTGGGTGGGTGGGGGGGTGGGGGGGGGGGTATGGGGGAGGGGACAAGAGAGACCGAAAGAGACAGAGACACAGAGAGGGGCAGAGACACAGGGAGAGAGAGAGAGAGAAAGCGGGTGTGGGGGGAGGGGGTATGGGGGAGGGGGCAGTGACAAGAGAGACCGAAAGAGACAAGAGACAGAGAGAGAGAGAGAGACGGAGACACAGGGGGAGAGAGAGAGAGAGAGAAAGCGGGTGTGGGGGGTGGGGGTATGGGGAGGGGGCAGTGACAGACTGAAAGAGATAGAGACACAGGGAGAGAGACGGAGACACAGGGAGAGAGAGAGAGAGAGAGAGAGAGAAAGCGGGTGTGGGGGGTGGGGGTATGGGGAGGGGGCAGTGACAGACTGAAAGAGATAGAGACACAGGGAGAGAGACGGAGACACAGGGAGAGAGAGAGAGAGAGAGAGAGAGAGAAAGCGGGTGTGGGGGCTGGGGGCATGAGGGAGGGGGCAGTGACAAGAGAGACCGAAAGAGACAAGAGACAGAGAGAGAGAGACGGAGACACAGGGAGAGAAGAAGAAGAAGAAGAAGAAGAAGCAGGGTGAAGGAATGGGGAAGGGCAATGGGCATCCTTTCTCTCTCCAAATGTTTTGCAATGTGTCACTGGTGCTTACGTAAGCGCGGAGACGACAGATATGCCTAGCAGCAATGTCTTAAGACAATATTTCTCGAGCAGATCGAAGATCTGGAGGAGGAGGAGGGGGAGGAGGAGAGTAGAATGGGGGGTGGAAGAGGTGGAGGTCGGGGTGAGGTGGAGAGAGAAGCAGGCATTTTATTGATGATCTTTCGACAGGAGAGAGGGGGAAAAAAAAAAAACCCAAACAACAGAAGCGCGCGGGAGGCGTTGTATTTTATTGATGGTCTTCATTTTGCTTGACGTTTGTACAGGCCATTTGGGAAAATATCCTTCGTTCCTTCCAGACAGAAAGAAAGAAAGAAAAGAATTACAAAAAAAAAAAAAACAAAAACCAACCATTCCCTCGATACAAATATGAGAAAGACGAAGTATTTATATCGGGGTGGTGGGTGGTGGGGGTGGGGGTGGGGGAGGGAAGGAGTTATCTTCTATTCCAAACACCTACAAGAAACAATTTTCGTCCGTTCATTCGACTGTGGCTGGTGTATGCGATTAAATATGAAACACAACAAAGCTTCAAAAACACATCGGAGTGGGAATAGGTGTGTGTGTGTGTGGGGGGGGGGGAGGGGGGGAGGGAGGGAGAAGAAAGGGGGTGAATCACTTGCCTAGAGAGCGGTGGTGGTGGGGGGGGGGTGGGGGGGGGGGTGCCCATCCCCACCCACCCACCCACATCCGACCACCTCACCCTTTTTTTTATGTCTCTAAACATATTCTACGTTGCTGTCATGATGTAAAGACCGCTGATAAACACACAGACAGTCACTCATATTGACAAGACATTCATTCGCTTGATTTGCACAGAGTGCAACGAACGATATCATTTATTCCAATTATGTTCGATGACAAACATACGATCATCCTCTCCCCTTCCCCCCCCCCCCCCCCCCCCAACTATCTTCCACCCGTCCCAAGCTTCCCCCCCCCTCCCCCTCCCTCCGCACGCCACCCCCTAACCCCCCTCCCCCCCATCCCCCCAATGTTGAACAACAAGGTTTCATCAAGCTCACAGCTGTCCATGAAAATGGTCCAGATGATGTTTCCACCCCCCAATTCTCTCTCTCTCTCTTCTTTTTCTTACACACACACACACACACACACACACACATACTAGCACACACTAACACACGCACAAACTGAGTTAATAAACCGAATGTCCCCAGAACAGGTTCATGACATTTTTGCTGGAAAACGCGGCCGGATAAACCGCAACTTAAACATCCAGTGGTGATCGTCAAAGAAGCGTTGTGTGTGTGTGTGTGTGTGTGTGTGTGTGTGTGTGTGTGTGTGTGTGTGTGTGTGTGTGTGCGTGCGTGTGTGTCAATCAAATACAACCGTTGTTTCACAGCTGGTCCAGATGATGTTTCCCCTCCAATTCTCTCTCTTCTTTTTCTTACACACACACACACACACACACACACACACACACACGCACGCGCGCACTACACACACACACACACACACACACACACACTGCACTCAAGAAACAACAGCAAAAAGACAAAGTCTCTAAAAAAACAAGCAGCTGATTTACTGGTTAATTGCTTGGTTCGTTGGCTGGCGCAGAGAGAGAGAGAGAGGAAGAGAGAGAGAGGAAGAGGGGGAAGGGGGAAGGGGGAGAGGTAGGGGAGTGGAAAGGGGGGGGGGGCTGGTGCGGAGGAAGAGAGGAGGAGGAGGAGGAGAAGGAGGGTGGGTGCAGCGGAGGGAAGAACGGAGAGAGAGAGAGAGAGAGAGAGAGGGGGGTGGGGACAGGGGGGCGGGGAGAGGACAAGCTCCGTTCCGTACAAGAGAGGTTGTCGCGAGGCGAGCGCGAGCACAGACAGCCGAGAATATAGAAGGGTGGAGCTGAGTTGGAGGGAGCTAAAAGGGGGGTAGGGGTGGTGTGGAGGAGATCGAAAGAGAGGGGGGCTTTTGGAGGCATTGCTTTTTTGCGCGCGACCGACGGCGACGATCCGCACTTTTGCTTCACTTTGTTAGTTAGTCTCCTGGTCTGCTGCAGTGCAATGGGGGGACGGGCGGGCGCGCGGGCGCGCGGGGGGGGGGGGCTGGCTTCAGTTTCTACTTCTTCTTCGTTCGCCTACCAAGTAGTTGTGTAACTCAAAGCGGAAACAACAGCTGAGACAAAATTAGCAGCCTCCAAATTAATCTCTTCCTCGCTGCTGCCTCAGTCCAGCCAGACAGCGACAAAACTGTTCGCGGCTTTGCTCGTCCTGGGAAATCTACTACTATACGCGCGCGCGCGGGTGTGTGTGTGTGTACTGGAAAAAAAAAATATCCATAAAAAAAACAACCCCAAAACAAACAACAAAACAAACTGGATACACAATGTGATCTTGCCTGCTCACCAAATGCAACACACACATACACAAAAAAAGAAAACTTCAAAAAGAAAAAGGTAAGCCGCCGCCACCGCCGCCGCCGCAACTGCTGTTGTTGCCACGCGTAACGCACGTGTCTGAGGTAAAGTTGTGTGTGTGTGTGTGTGTGTGTGTGTGTGTGTGTGTGTGTGTGTGTGTGTGTGTGTGTGTGTGTGTGTGTGTGTGTGTGTGTGTGTGTGTGTGTGTGTGTGTGCGTGTGTGTGTGTGTGTGTGTGGGTGCCGCTGAGGATGCAACAGCAACAAACAGCAACAGCAACAAACAACAGAGCCACGTGAATCTTTTCCACGGATTTCAAAAAGTGGTTTGTGGTGCGGGGGGGGGAAACAACGTGAGTTCCGTTTGAAACTGCCGTGCATGCTTGGGTCTGGCGATTTCCGGTGCCCCCCCCCCCCCCCCCCCCGCCCCCCCCCCCCCCCCAAAAGAAACAACAGACATGCTTGACAGCTGGGAAGAACATTGGAAAACTTGGAGAGAAAAAAAAAAAGCACACAAAAGAAAGAAAGAAAAAAAAAGCAACGACCTGTGCCTTCCGATTTGTATGACTACATTTATTATATATATAAGGTTACCTTCGTACCTTCGTTACACCTATCCATCCTGATTTTCAACTGCTTGACTTTCAAAAAAAAGTGTCTCCGAACTCGACGAACGACCTGTGCCTTCCGATTTGTATGACTACATTTATTATATATAAGGTTACCTTCGTACCTTCGTTACACCTATCCATCCTGATTTTCAACTGCTTGACTTTCAAAAAAAAGTGTCTCCGAACTCGACGAACGACCTGTGCCTTCCGATTTGTATGACTACATTTATTATGTATAAGGTTACCTTCGTTACACTAGTGATCCATCCTGATTTTCAACTGCTTGACTTTCAAAAAAAAGTGTCTCCGAACTCGACGAACCCCACTTCTTCAGTGTGTTGCTGACTGAGGACTGGATTTAAAACCAAAAAAAAAGAAAAGTGAATTCAAGTGAGTGGTGTGTGTGTTCGTTCCTACCGCGTGTGTAAACCATGTGCGATGCACAACTTGGAAAACCAATTCTCACTGTGTGATGACGACAATTAATTATGTGTGTGTGGTGACACTCGATTGTTGTTTAACTTCGGGGTTACCATGTGCGATGCACAACTTGGAAAACCAATTCTCACTGTGTGATGACGACAATTAATTATGTGTGTGTGTGTGGTGACACTCGATTGTTGTTTAACTTCGGGGGGTTCCACCTTTTTGAGAGGGTGTGACATATCAGAATTACGGTTCTCAAATGAGCGAGCAAACTGTCTCATAGGCCCATTTGTAGCATTCATGCTAGGGTTTTGTTGTTGTTGTTTTTTTCCCTTGGTGCGTGTGTGTGTGTGTGTGTGTGTGTGCTACTCGCTTCCGTTTCGTACAGATGTGAGCGATGTTGTGTCTCTCAGTTTGACGCTGTGCTATACTTGTACATTATACATGTATTAAGTATAGCAACATTTATATGCCTATGTGTTTGTGTATCTCTTAAATCAACGGCAGATAGCAACATTTATATGCCTATGTGTTTGCGTATCTCTTAGATCAACGGCAGAAGTGTAAGTCGGCCAAAGTCCTAATGTCTTCAACGTTTGAAAAATAAAGATTCATTCATTTATTCATTCATTCTTCAGTAGTCACGTTGTGAGGTGACGGTCACTTACTTTAATGTCATGATTATCATGCTTGGGTCAAGCGTAGTGTGCGTATGCTTACGTCTCAACGAACGACAGGGCAAAACGCACAATGACGTTTCTGACTGCTTCAGTGTCCACAAACCGACAGGGGGGCCGGGGGGGGTGGGGGTGGGGGTTGGGCTGGGGGGAGGGGGCCCGGGGGCATGACAGACGGAAACTTAAAAAAAAAAAAAAAAAAAAAACACACACACACACACACACACACACACACACAACAGCAACAAGTCAAATGAGCAAACACTTCATCCCTCTTCGCATCTCCGCCTACTGAGATTAGGTTTCAGTTTAATTATTAAAGGTTGTGACAAAGCGTGCGGACTGCTCCATAATTATACACAACACTGTTCAGTTTCAAAGAACACGCAGCCAGAAAACCAGACCTTCGTTATGCGAAGTCAAGGCTAGATGATCAAGCAACTCCACACAATAAATATTTTGTACTTGGGGACTACCTTTCTTCTTCGTAAAGTTAATTGCTGCCTTTTTTTTGTGGGGAGGGGGCGGGGGGGGGGGGGGGGGGGGGGGGGGGGGGGGGGGGGGGGTGAGGGGGGTTGTTTGTTGTTGTTATTGTTGCTGTAGTTGTTGCTGCAGATTGTCTGAATACTCGATGTTTCTTCTCTTACCGGTGCATGTTGTCAATGATAATGTATTTTCCTGTGCGCATATATACCTTATAACCCGTTGCAGTGTGGGCTATCAGTTGCTGATGTTGTTGATTATCGTGTACGTAGGGTGACGCTGGGTTCAACAACAACAACAACACACACAGACACACACACAAACACGCACACACACACACACACACACACACACACACACACACAAAAGTAACTACGAGGGTTTCTTACGAGAAGGTATAATGTTCAAACGTCAAAATAATAAAATGACGTCACGGTTTAGTAGTGTTGTAAACATTTTTTTTTTTTTGAAAGAAAGAAAGAAAAAAAGGATGTGGACACCCTCTCTGAAAACACCAATACAGTATTAAAAGCACAAAGAAAACGTTGCGTACTGGGACAACAGAATTACACTCAGCATAGTCTTCAGTACTCGTGGATATGGCATAACTATTAAATCATCGTCCATAACCTGTTTTACAATTAATCACATATGTATGTGTACGTAACTACATGCATGTATATGAATGTGTATTGTGTTTGCGTGTGTTTATGTACGTTTGTGCCTGCCTATGTGTGCGTATGTGTTAGGGTGGCTGTTAGATACACATGTATGTTAAAATGTATTGTATGCAGTGTGTGCGTGTGTATGTGTGTGTGTGTGTGTGTGTGGTCACATTTTGGTGTGTGTATGTAACATAGATATAATGTTTTATGTTAACAAGAGCGTTTTTGTAAAGCACATAGAGCAGATTTCTGGATAGTGTGCTATATAAGTATCCATTATTATTATTATTATTACAATTGCTGCACACGTTCAGCCGAAAGAGAGAGAGAGAGAAAGAGAGGGTGGTGTGAGGGTTGAGGGGGGGGGGCGTGGGGGGGGGATGCATGCGCGTAGCACGAGCGTGCTTGTTTCATGTTTTCACCTTACTTTTTACTGGCTGATGATTACTTCACATTTTACTGTTCACATTATTTTATTCTTATCATTTCTCATCATTTTATTATTATCATCATTTATTATCATTATTATTATCAGCAATAGTAGTAGTAGTAGTAGTAGTAGTATCGTTTCCTTCATGTGGAAACTCCCTCGCCCCACCCGACAACACACAGATCCACCGGGCACTCCCCCTGCCCACGTGTGAGTCAGCTGTGCTGTTGTTCAGTACACAACTTGAACACTCTTTTTAATTCCTGCCTTCTTTCTTTCCAGTCTTTCTCTTCACCTTTCCACACAGGAGACTCCCCACCCACCCAACCGACGGACTCGGGGGGGACTCCACGTAAAGAGTGAGAGTGAGATGAGGAAGGCAACGGGACGTAACGTAACGTAACGTAACGTACACTCAGTTAACGGAACGCCGGTAACAAGGAACGACAACAGGACGACCAAGTCGGACTCCACAACCGAACGAAAAGACAGCAGAAACCTCTCTCCCACTTCTCCTCCTCCTCCTCCTCCTCCTCCTCGGCGCGGCGCAACACACACACACACACACCTCATCAGGCTGTCTGTCTGCCGATCAAAAGCGGCCGCACGCACTGTCAACATTTGGCATGCTCCTTCCTCTACCCACCCACCCCCCCTTACCTTACCCTACCCTACCCTACCCTACCCACAACCCTCCCCTTCCCTACTCCTTGGCTCACACGTTCAGTGCGTCATGACTGATTAAAGGAGGGGGGAGGGGAGGGGGGGGGCGTGAGGAGAAGGAGGAGGAGGAGGAGGTGGAGAGGAGGAGGAGGAGGTGACAACGACTCGACCTGCTCAACAGCCAACCAACTTTTCTGTTTGCGGAAGACAGAGAGAGAGAGAGAGAGAGAGGGGGGGGAGGGCAATCTGAAGGGAAGTGTTGATACAATACCACTGCACGCTCGCAAAGCAACAGCAAGAGGAGGACAAGGAGTTTCATTCTGTGTACACTCAAGGCTACAAGTCCGCTGTGCACTACCGGTTTTATCACAGAGACAAGAGACAGCGGGAGAGAGACAGAGACAGAGAGTGCGAGGATGATCTCATCTGTTTCATTTATTGATTAACCAAAACAGAAACCCAGAGGCTGCTTGCACAAGACTGTGTGACAGGCGGGTAGTCTTTGCGTGTGGTGGTAGAGAACGAGGAGTTAAAAAAAAAAAAAAAAGGATGTCTGTGTGAAGCTGAAACAACACACCGCGTTCTCCCCCCCCCCTTACCCCCACACCCCTCCCTCACCCTCAACCTCCCACCCAGTCATCCTCTCCACCCGTCCACCCACCCCTCCTCTACCTCCCTCACCCGCACAGGACATCCGCTTCGTTAAATAATTCAACGACTGTTGCCAGCACACACACACACACACACACACACACACTTCTGCGTCTCGTCAATTACAAAAAACAAAAAAACAACAAAAAAAAACCAAACAAACAACTATCGTCCCACATGGTAGCATGCATGTTTGATCGTGAAACTCTCAGTGTGCAAACAAAAACAACCCCCCCCCCCCCCCCCCCCCCCCCCAACTAAACATGAACTTTCAAACTCGCGTGCAATCCACTTAGCAAAAGTGTCCAAAGAGGAATAAAAGACCCTGGAGAACCCCCCCAAAAAAGAGAAAAAAACAAATAAACAAACAAACGTGGCCAGCCAGCACGGTTCCAGTGATGACAGACGGTGTGTAAACAAAGCATGAGAAGAACACAACAAAAGCAAGCCACTACATTGTCGTGTGACAGCACTGAGGGAGAGAGAGCTTATTCCAGCTGAAACTGACGCAGCTGCTCGTATCCTGTCATCATCATCATCATCATCAGTAGCAGCAGCAACAACAACAGCATTGACGCCGTGGTTTCCGCTACAGAAAAAAAAAAAAAAAAAAGCAAAGAAAAAAAAAAAAGATCTGTTAGTTTCGGGACCGCCAAGCATGCGACGCAACGACCCTTGTCTGCTAGCTGGCAAAGCCTCGCTGTCACTGAGACCGTCCGCGTGGATTAAGTCTTCCCACCCCCACCCCGCACCATCCCCAGGCCTTTTAAAGGCCTCTAACGGCCAGGAGAAACCCGATATGCCAATCTACCCCCACCCCTCCCCTCCCCTCCATTGCTCTTCATCCACAACCCCAACCTGGGATGATAACCTGTCTGCCTCTCTCTCTCTCCACAAGGTGTTTGCGTGAGAACAGGCAGTTGTGGTAGGTGTTTTTTTGTGCGGTTATTTTTTTTTCTCTCTCTCTCTCTCTCTCTCCCGTCAAGTGGATGCTTTAGCTGCTCGTTTCCGACTTGGGAAAGTGGTGGTGTTTGACTACAACAATTTTTGTTTGTTTGTTTGTTTTTTGTTGTTAGTTTTTTTGTTGTTTTTTATCTCCACCTTTTCTCACAGTCAGATGTACGCTCCCTGACCTTGGATGTTCACAAAGTTTATCACAAGACTGCTGTTACCGTTGTGTGTGGAGGGGGGGAAAAAAAAAGAAAGGAAAAGAACGCGAGGAGAATAATAAACTCACAGGTAAGTAAGAGAAGAAGTGTTTTCTTTTTTTTTTAAATGTTTCAAACCTGGATTACTCACGGATATACCTTGGGCGGATTTTAAAAAAGAAAAGAAAAAAGAAAAGAAGAGCGCATGTGTTTCAAGAAATGCACTGTGTGTGATGCAGGTACGTTATTTGAACAACCGTCAGTTCAAACATCTTCGAAAAAAAAAAAAAAAAAAGTCGCACTGGCTGGTTTTCTGTTCATACACAAGTGCAGTGAGTGATAGTGATAGATCAGTGCAGCCTGTGGTGTGTGTTATTTGCAGGGACTTTTTCAGCCAGTGATCTTATTCCATGGACGCGCAGAGGGGCAGTTTTAACTGAGTGATCACAACCCAGCTGTGTTTTAACTCCTCCCGTGCAGTATCGGAGTCTTTCCTGACCCTAAAAAACAGAGCCACCACATCAATGGTCAAAATCGGTGGTACTGCTCAAAAGTGTATACGGACATCATAAGCAGCAACAACGACAGCTGGCCATTGTCAATCGGCAGTGTTGAAACAGGTGTGTCCGAGTCTGACCCTTATCACGCACGTGGTAACGAACAGCAAAAGCGATGGAACTCTTTGTCACCTTCCGAGCATGACGGTGGTTGATGGTACCCGCCTGTTTTGCTTGTTCCTGAAAGTGCCAGTGTTGCTCTGATCCTCTGTGATGTGGTTATCAAAACCGTCTGTGTTCTTCAGAGAATCTGTGTGGTTGAAAAAGACAAAAGAAAAATAGTGGTTTTGTGGGACTAATCTAGCAAGTGATTGTGTTTGAGGTGGTGAAATAAAACAAATCAAACCAGGAAAAAAAAAAACAACCCAAAACAACAACAAAAACACACCAGAGAACACACACACAAAAAAAGAAAAAAAAGAAAGAGAAGTCCTGGACATTTGTGACAACTGTGATCTCTTGGTAAAGCGGTGCTCGGATGTTAGAAGGTGGGTTGTTGCTGCCGTCCATGAAAGGCGTGAAAAGCTACCCAGCCGCGTTGCTCCACTGTGTCTCACTGACTTCCCTCCCCCTCGTGCAGTGCCGTGACATGGAAGGGCCGTCATCACCATCATCATGAGGAGGGGGAGGCACCTGCCAGTGCTGCTTCCACTGGAGACCATGGTGGCCCTGCTGCTCTCCCTGGCCTGGGACGCCACGCACGCGCACGCCTTGCTGCCCACCCAGGCGCGGACCGGCCAGGACCCCCCAGACCCTCCTCCCCCCCAGCCGCCCCCCTGCCCCGCCCTCTGCAGAAACTGCTCCTACACCTCCTCCTTCCTTTCCCGCTCCTCCTCCTCCTCCTCCTCCCCTCCTCTGCCGCTCCTGACGTTGGACTGCTCCGACGCCGGGCTGTCCAACTTCCCGCCCAGAACGCCCAACGCCACGCAGGTCTTGCTGCTCTCCCACAACCGCATGCTGAACCTGTCCACCTTGCCGCCGCTGCCCAACCTCCGGCTGCTGGACCTCTCCTACAACCAGATCACTTACCTGGACAACCACTGGGTGTTCGAGCACATGGGCCTCCTCACCCACCTCAACCTGCGCGGCAACTATCTGCGGACGCTCCAGCACGGGAGCTTCAGCGGCCTGAAGAGCCTGGAGGTGCTGGACCTGTCGGACAACAACATCAAGACGGTGGAGCTGCACGCGTTTGGGGGGCTCAACCACCTCAGCGTTCTCCACCTGGCCCACAACGAGCTCTACGAGCTGAAGAGAACGTGGCTCCTGTCCATGACCTCCCTGAGGGAGCTCTACCTTCAAGGAAACTACCTCGCCGTGATCGAAAGCAGCACCTTCGATAAGATCACCTCTCTGCTGCACGTGGATCTCTCTGATAACTCGCTGAGGAAAGTGTACCAAAACGGGTTCTCGGGCTTGCAGCGCCTCAAGCTGCTGAACATGTCGGAGAACAGCTTCGTGGGCATCCCCACGCAAGAGCTGCAGAGGCTGTCCAGCCTGGACATCCTCTTGCTGGACGGCATCAAAATCACGGCCCTCCAAGAGGGAGACTTCAGAGACATGAACGTCTCCTCGCTCTCCCTCAGCTTCCTCCCGAACCTGAGAGTCGTCCACAAGGGAGCTTTCAGCAACATGAGCAGGCTGAGGACGTTGCAGATGCACGACAACCCCGAGCTGCTCTTCATCAACCCCCACGCCTTCAGCAGGATGCCGCTGCTGCACAGACTCTTGCTGCACAACAACGAGCTCATCACGCTGTCGTCCTCCATCAAGGACTCCTTGCCCAGGCTGGACGAGCTGCACCTGTACCACAACCCCCTGCACTGCGACTGCAACATCTACTGGCTCAAGCGGGACATGGCGGCCGGCGGCGGTCGGGGCGACTACATCAAGGACCCCGACAAGCTGCTGTGCAACTCGCCGGCCCACAACACCAACACGCTCCTCGGGCAGGTCCCCCGGCAGCTCCTGTCCTCGGTCTGCGCCCCGACCACCCTCCCCTTCTTCTCCGACACCCACAACGTCAGCATCGGCGACGACCTTCGCCTCGAGTGCCAGGCCATCGGCGTGCCCGAGCCCTCCCTCTCCTGGATCCTGCCCGACAGGCAGACAATCATCAACGGTTCCGCGGGCAACCGCGTGCTCATCTCCCCGGACAACACCTCCCTCACCGTCCTGGGCATGCAGCTCTCCGACCAAGGCACCTACGGCTGCCGGGCCAACAACTCCATCGGCTACGACATCAGCTCCGCCGCCGTGTTCGTGCACAACAAGGACCTGAGCCTGGCCCTCACCGCCTCGGCCAACGACTACATCACCGTGGCCTGGGTGGGCTCCATCCCCAGGGTGCAGATGTCCCGCTTCCAGATCGTCTACCGCCGCAGCGGCGCGGAGGACGAGGACTACGACAGGGTGTACCTGCACGGCGGGATGCACCGCTGCACGCTGACTGGCCTGCAGGCCATGACTTCCTACGAGGTGTGCCTCGTGTACCGCGAGGCCTACACCGTCCAGTGCCGCAACTTCAGCACGGACCACAAGGTGGCGGTGGCCCGCCCGGCCATCACGCGCGTCGACATGACCCGGGTGGTGGCCGGCGTGTGCGCCGCCGTCGGGGTGCTGGTGGTGCTGTGCCTGGCCAGGACCGCCGCCCGCCGCCTCCGCAGGCGCAAGGACTACCAGGACCCGCTGAAGGGCGACGGCGGGGAGATGGACAAGATCCCGCTCGAGCCCCTCGAGCAGCGGGGGGCGCCCCCAGAGACCCCGCTGTGCTCCTCCCGCACCGCCCTGCTCCCACATTCCCAGATCTAGCCCCCAGCCCTCTAGCCCCCAGTCCCCAGCGCCTCAGTCCCCAGCAGCCCCTCGTCCCCCCACCAGCTCGTTACCTGTTCTCCACTTCTGTGGCATGTGTTCAGATACATCTTGACTTTATTCTGCCTGTGTGATTCCGAACGTGATTTTTTTTTTCGAGGGGGGACGGGGTGAGGGTGTGTTTAAATTTTTTATATACTCTTCTCTCTCTCTTCTCTCTCTTTAATCTTCAAGTGCGGTGTTTTTTCAAAGTGTGTTTCTACAAAAATGAAGACAACTTTTTACTTTGCCTGTGTGATTCCTAACGTTTTTTATTTTTTTTTTTTCTAATTCTCTCTCTCTCTCTCTCTTTCACAATCTTCAATTGTGGTGTATATCAAAGTGTGTTTCTCAAAATCGTGAAGGCGAGGGTGTGAGGGGGGCAGGGGGGGAGTGGGGGGTGTTGAGAAACAACAACAAAAACCCCAGACAATGTCTCAACATGGCTGAACCATTCGTTTTTTTTTTTTTTTCCAATGCAGAAACATGAACGTCGAAGACTCTGTGTGTGTGTGTGTGTGGTGTGGTGTGGTGTGGTGTGTGTGTGTGTGTGTGTGTGGTGTGTGTGTGTGTGTGTACTGCTTGGGAGGCTGTGTAACACAGCTTTGACTGATGAGTGGAACGGAAGATACAAGGACTATGTATGTATGACCCGTTAGTTGTGTGCCAAGCGTTTGAGTACTGTTCCCCAAAGCACGCCCGTCCTCCCACCCACCCACCCAGTCTTTGCTGCATTTTAGTGATGATGTTCGTCCTTCGGGTTCCAAGATGTCCAACCATGCATGGCTTCAAAAAAAAAAAAAAAAAAAAACATATGGAAAGACCTGTGGGTTGTGTGGGTCCGGAGTTGACTGATGATGAGGCATTTGTATGGGTTTGCAGAAAGACAACACGTTTAGTCTTTTGTGAAGGACTATGACTCTCAAACTAGGAGGCAAAATTGCACTGGCTCTTAGTGCTGCAGCCTTGTGGGCTAGTTGGCCTTTGGGAACAATCCCAACGCCGACTGTCCTAAAAACCCTCTTGGCCGAGAGAGTGGGGATGTACTTGGGCAAGACACTCTCCACTATAATCAAAATTCTAGCCCAAATAGTCGGAACAGCAGTTGCCTCCTCTGCTGTTCTGATGGTCATAGTCGGACACGACTATCATATTATACACACACACACACACACACACACACACACACACACATATATATATATATATATATATATATATATATATATATATATATATATATATATATAGCATCACAGTGGGACAGGGGACAGTTCAAAACACCAATTATTACACACCATTCATTCCCCCACTCCTCGACATCACCTCCCCCCCCCCCCCCACCTTTCTTTCTCTCTCTCTCTCTCTCTCTCTCTCTCTGTCTCTCTCTCTCTTCCCTGCCAACCCGCTTTCCGCTTAGCAGATAATCAAATAATTTGTTCAGAAAAATAAAGATGGAAGGACAAGGCAGCATTTCATTTCATACCGACGGGTGGTGATTATTGTATACACCCACACGGGAGAGATTTGGTAGTTGCTAACACGCCCCCCCCCCTCCCCAACTCCCACCCCACACCCCTCCCCAGACATGTTATGGAACCCTGATTTAAAATCTCCCCCCCGCCCTCTCTCTCTCTCTCTCTCTCAGTTCATGCCTGTTTTCACTCTCAGTCCCAGGGATGACCAGGGTCTCTCCTCCAGTCCTCAATTCCTTCTTGCAAAAGCTCGTTCTAGCTGCTCGGGAGTCAGTTGTGCGATTATACTGCATGTATTATGCACGCGGAACGGGAAAAAAAAAAAAAAAAGGAGAAAACCATGAAGAATACAGCACATGCAGCGCTACATGTGAGGCGTCATTGATACGTATAGATCTGTGATTCTCACAATGACCGTTTGACAAACTACATTGCCCCCCCCCCCTCTCCCCCCCTCCTCAAAAAAAAGAAAAAAAAAAAAGTTGTACTTTTCACTTTCACTTTGTATACTGCCTTGACCTTCAGTCAAGATCAGTTGGAAAACTAATGTTAAATTTTTACAAATCACAGATTAATTGCTGGTATACCTACCTACCTACCTACCTACCTTGTGTAAAATTACTTGATCAATGCGAAGATAGTAATGAATCAGATCAGATCGAATCGTGTTGCATATAGATGTCCAAACAAGATAGTAACGAACAGAAAAAAAAAAAAAAAAAAAGAAACACTATTTTATCTTCGTCGTTAAAAATTATCTGATTCTGGAGCAGCTGAGTAAAATTATGTTCTTTGTTCAGAATCAAAACGTTTTAAAGCCCCCCCCACCCCCCCCCCCCCCCCCCCCAACACACACACACCATTTTTTCCCCCTATGTTTTACAGTTCTCTCACCGTAGCCGAGTTGCCACTAAAGTCAATGATGGACCCCACTCACACACACACACACATACACAAGGTCTCTCACCGTCTCATAGAAGGAAAGAAACTATAACAGACCACACGCAAGAATTAACAAGCATCCCTTGGCGAACCCCCCCCCCCCCCCCCAAAAAAAAGAAAAAAAGAAAAAGAAACAGTAAACGAGATTTGGAAAAAACAAAAACAAAACAAAACAAAAAACAACCACAACAAAACAACACAAAAAATGTCGAGGAGAGCTAAGCTGAGGAGACATGCACAAGGTGAATAAATTGCGGGAGCCCCGCGAAGAGAGAGGCTTGACAGTACAGCAGTGCTACCTACGCTCAGCGAGCTTACCCATCATTTTTTTCCCACTGGTTGACGTCTGATGAACGTGTGTGCTGGTTAAAAGGTTGAAATTTTGCTCTCTTTCTTCTTCCTTTTTTTTGGGGGGGGGGGTGGGAGGGGGCGGGGATGGGGGGTGGGGGTTGGGAGGGGGGGGAGGGCAAAGGGATAGGTCATGGAGACGGAGAGGAAGGGGAGGAAGCAGAGGAGGGGGGGTGGGGGCGGAGGAGGAGTCTGGAGTGAGCAAGCGAGGAGGACATGGCGTGGACGTGGACCGGGACGGGGACACGACACACAGCTGAACTGAAAGGTTTTCAGGCATATTGTCTGAATGCTGATGATGGTGTGACGGCCTGTTTGCAAATGGCTCAGAGACAGAAGAGAGGGGAGGAGGACGTGGGGGGGGACGGGGGTGGGGTGAGGGGGGGGGGGGAGTGCGGGGGGTGGGGGGGGGGGCGGAATTGTCCACGTTTGTCAATTGGACAACAGAGCTTCCACAACAAATTTTTTTTTTTTTTTTTTTTTTTTTTTTTTTTTTGTAAGCAATACATGTTATCAAAAACTCATATTTTTTCGAATGTTAATTGAAAAAAAAGAACATGTTCATTCCATTATTTTTCCCAACATAAACATTGTATTTTTTTGGTGTATTGGGATTGTTCCGCATGGTTGATTCAAATTATTGCTAATCAGTTGTGAGTTTATGTACTTTTAGGTTTGGAAACTGAATTTATTTTGTGCTGTTTCTGTAAGCAACTGTCTTTTTTTTTTCTGAATGTAATTGCTGAAAATATACAAGGACTGCATATATATATATGCTTTTCATTTTTCCAAACAATCATATTCGTAGACAGTTCCCACCAATTCGTCTTGACAAATTCGTTTTCAGTGGGAAATCGGCAAAATATTCAGCTACACACACACACACACACACACACACACACACACACACATCCTTGCCCAAATTTGCCCCAATACTATCATCAGTACGCACAATATGCAAATCTTGGCCAGTACAACATCATTTCGATGAATATCACTAACACTGTTCTTGTGTCGAGTTCATCTTTTTTTTAAAAATCAACACAGCATGCTGACGTGAACTATCAGTTCATCGATTGAATGAAGGATAGATACAGTGTGATGTTTTTCATCCCCCCCATGTTACATAACTCTCCCTCCCCCCCCCCCACCCCCCCCCCCTTCCCTTCCAAATTCAGTTTTCAGCCATCTTTGTGGAAAGTTTTCTGGGCTATTGTTGTTTGATTTAAAATTATGTACAACAAAAAAAAACTGTGGTGCCATATATAATGCATCTCTCTCTCTCCCTCTCCCTCTCTCTCTCTATATATGTGTGTGTGTGTGTGTGTGTGTGTTATTGTATCATAAAACTTGACATGCTACTGATAATGCTTTGTTGTTTGTGGGTTGTTGGTTTTGTTGTTTTTTTGTTTTGTTTTTTTTCATTTTACTTTTTCTCTTCTTGCACTTTGTGTTCGTGTTTGCTTGTTTCTTTCATTTTTGACTCACTTGTGTAAAGAAAGTGAATCTATGTTTTAACCCGGTGTTCGGTTGTCTGTGTGTGTATGTATGTATGTATGTATGTGTGTGTGTGTGTGTGTGTGTGTGTGTGTGTGTGTGTGTGTGTGTGTGTGTCCGTGGTAAACTTTAACACTGACATTTTCTCTGCAAATACTTTGTCAGTTGACACCAAATTAGGCATAAAAATAGGAAAAACTCAGTTCTTTCCAGTCATCTTGTTTAAAACAATATTGCATCTCTGGGATGGGCGCAAAAAAAAAGAAGCCTAATTATATGCAAACTGCATTTATATTTTTTGTATTCTCTAAACTTGGCACTTTGATCTGATATTCTGACACAACAACAACAGCAGTCATTATTATCATTTTTTGTTCAAACAGGAACTTCTTTTGCTAAGCATGGAAGTTTTATTTATTCTGCAAACGTTTTGGTGCAGATAGTAAAAAAAAAAAAAAAGGAAATTACTCTGTAATTAATGCTAGGGGACTTAATTTGCTTTAAAATGATCTTTCTCATCTTAAACATTACATTTTGAAATTATACTCAATACATAAAAAGCTTGGATTTTTTTTTTAAAGTGTATCACAAGTGAGTCTTGAAGGCCTTGCCTCTCTTGTCTTATACTTTTCTTTAACAACCCGATTGGGACCCATGACCCATGTACCCTGACTGGAAATTAAGCACGATCGTTTTCTGTTTTTTGTTTTCATTTTCTAATTTCTTTCCGTGAAATTTTTCAATCCTATTTTATGCACTGTGTCAGGCACTGTATTAAAAAAAAAAAAAAAAAAAAAAAAAAAAAAAAAAATCCAGGTCAACCCAACCCTCTCTGTTAGCTTTCTGTCCCAAACACAATCCACCGGAACTCAAAATAATATACACACAAAAGAAAAGAGCAGTACTTATCAGCGTGCAAAAAAAACGTTTGCCAACCAAATCTTCCTCCATAACTATCAAGCTCTATAACGCCTAATCATATCCGCCTCAAAACGCAACAATCCAGTGAAACCCCAAAACACACACACACACACACACACACACACACACACACAGAGTCAAGAATGGTTGCTCGTCAAACGTGTGTTTGCCAGTCCCCCAACCTTCTACACTTAATTGATCGTAACATCCCTTCAATGTGTGTGCAGCTTTACCAAGTCAGTTTCTGTGAGAAGTGCGCCAGCGCTTGAAGACTTCCGCCCCTCCCCAAAAACACCATCCAATGGAAAGCAAACTATACATACAGTCCAGAGCACTAACAAGGCGGTTTGCGTTTACTCAGCCAATATTCCGTGTTTCGTTTGCTTTCTGATCCTTTCTCGTGTGAAATTCAAACATCGCTATCGACCTCAAACATCACCTCTTCTCCACCCAGTACACACACACACACACACACACACACAATCGTTCCACAACGTCTGTGCTTAAAATATCGACACGGATCTTAAACCACTATGAATACAGAAATATTCATCGAGTTTTTAGCATTGGTCTGTATAGCTCAGCTAGGCTCTTGTTTGTTTCTTTCTTTCTTTGTTTTGTTTTGTTTTAAACAGGCACCGGTTAGATTTGGACTAGTGTGAATCTGTTGATTTCTTGTTTTAAAATACACAGTGTTTATTTGTTACACCTCGCTATTTAATTCCACAGTAATTATTCAGTTAATGCTGTACAATAACATCAACGTGTACCTCGCCAGTCAGATGATTGTGAATGGGGAAAGCCAACTAATAATAATAATAATTTACAAGACATTTCCAGAGTTTAGAAAGGAAATACTGCTGCGTGGGTGTAGAGGAAACATTGCGACGTGGGTGTATATAATGGTTACCGGCCTTGGGCAAGACACAAATCTTTACTAACAAGGGTTAAACCAATGCACAGAGAAACAGAGAGACAGATGTAGAAAAAGAAAGAAAGAAATACAGAGACAGATGTAGAAAAAGGAAGAAAGAAATACAGAGACACATACAAAAACACATATAATAATAAATATGTGTAATACTAATAGGTCAGGCCTCCTATTACCGCCAGAAGTATTCGGTTTACCGGCGTATTCATCGGGTTACTAATGTATTCTTCGGTTTACCGGCGTACGTCCGCTCTAGCTGCAAGTGTCTTTATCAACATCTACCAAGCCATAATATTAAATAAATAAATTAATAAATAAAAAACACATAAAAAACAACAACAACAACAACAACAAACAACCAACAAACAAACATAATAAACAAAAATTCCGGCCTTCTACCAGCACACTGTATAATGGTCTGTTTAGCAAAGCACCCAAGTTTGGAGTTTCAGTTCTCGTCTCGATGTCAACCTTTCGTATCAAACAGGATTTTATTAGGTGACTGGTTTATTTGGTCAGGATTTGGATGACTCGCCTCCCGTTACCTATAGGAGTCGGGTTACAGGCTCTGTATGTCAAACCAGGATTTAGATTTCCCCACACCAGTGTCACGCGGTACTCGCAAGTTTCCAACCCCTGTATCACGAAATCTTCGTATCAAACAGAACTCGGATCACCTGGGTTATCTATCGGTCAGGGGTTGGGTTACTGGACTCCGTTATCTCTGTAGGAGTGGAGTTACCACTACTGTCTCTGCCTCAAATGCCAGTCGGGATTTTAGGTTTAGGTTTCCGGATTTGCGTCACCCGATCCTAAATTTGCCAACCTTCTGATACTTGTGACACTCGGCATTCAAGTTACAAAGGTCTTCCGTCATGTTACTGATCACTGTGTCAACACCATTTCGGGTTAATTATAACAGGAATAGATTTTGGTGTCTGTCTGGTTCACCTTCTGACATGCCCCTTATAAACAAGTAAATACGTTTGCATGGGAAACGTCTTATATGTCCGTCTGTTTGAATTAGACCCCCCCCCAAAAAAAAAAACAACAACAACAAAAAAAAAAAACGAGAGCACACTATATGTATGCCACCATCTTTTTCTTCTTTTAACAAGATGTTTCAGTGAGGCATCAAAGTGTGTAGGCCACTCCATACCTGTTTAAAACACACACACACACACACACACACACACACACACACGAGGAAGATGCCAGATTATACGCATTGACCCAGGCTACAAGAGCACACTACATGGCAACTTCTTTCTCCTCTTCTTCTTCTTCGTTTGCTTCTTCTTTCAACAAGGTGTTGTGCAGTGTATATAGTTAAGTCCGCACGCTCCCACACATCCTTGATACTCACAAGTTTCCAACCCCTGTATCACGAAATCTTCGTATCAAACAGAACTCGGATCACCGGGTTATCTATCGGTCAGGGGTTGGGTTACTGGACTCCGTTATCTCTGTAGGAGTGGAGTTACCACTACTGTCTCTGCCTCAAATGCCAGTCGGGATTTTAGGTTTAGGTTTCCGGATTTGCGTCACCCGATCCTAAATTTGCCAACCTTCTGATACTTGTGACACTCGGCATTCAAGTTACAAAGGTCTTACGTAATGTTACTGATCACTGTGTCAACACCATTTCGGGTTAATTATAACAGGAATAGATTTTGGTGTCTGTCTGGTTCACCTTCTGACATGCCCCTTATAAACAAGTAAATACGTATGCATGGGAAACGCCTTATCTGTCCGTCTGTTTGAATGAGCCCCCCCCCACACCCCCCCCCCACCCCACCCACACCCCTTCTCTCTCTCTCTCTCTCACGCTCGCTTCCTCCCTCTCTTCTCCCTTAACTCTGTGAAGAGTTTTTTTGGGGGGAACATCATTATCACACCAGAGAACTGTTCACCAGATTCCTCCAAGAAGGGGACGACCTTCCCTGGCCCGGATCTTCTCTCGGGGTCGTCTGTCTGTCTCTTCAGCCCTCATGTCCCCCCTCCCGATGACTCCCAAGTTGAGGGACTTACTGATGATGAACCTCTCTCTTTATCGGGAATTAAGTTGTCAACCCCCCAGGATTGTAGGGGAATGGGTTGGGTTTGGGGTCCCCCCCCCCCCCCCTCCCCCAAGAGAAGCGTTAGAAGGGAATCGTGTCTCATTTCAACCACCGGGGATTCAAATTGCTCATCGTCGCTTTGTGTGTGACTTCTTCCCGTCTTCCACGACTCGGGCCACACTACTGCAGGCTTCCAGGTCAGACACCACCCTGAGTTACTGACATCAAGTTTCAGTTTCTGTATCATGGAGGCATCAAATCCTGTAAGTCACTCCATACGCACTTTAAAAAACAAAAAAAACACCCAAAAAACAAAACAACAATAACAACAAAAAACAAAACAAAAACAAAAAAAAACGAGAGCACACTATATGTATGGCACCATCTTTTTCTTCTTCTTTTAACAAGATGTTTCGAGGAGGCATCAAAGCGTGTAAGATACTCCATACCCGCTTTAAAAAAAAACAACACACACACACACACACACACACACACAAACCCAGGAAAAGCCTGATCTACGTAAAGACCCAGGCTACGACAGCACACTATATTTATGTATAGTACCATCTTTTTCTACTTTTTCTTTTAACAAGGTGTTTCAAGGATGCATTAAAGCGTGTAAGATACTCCCTACAAGCTTGCAAACAAACAAAAAAAACACACAAAAAAATACGAAGAGCCTGATTTACGCAAAGAACCAGGCTACGAGAGCAAACTATATGTATGGCACCATCTTTTTCATCTTCTTCTTTTAACAAGATGTTTCAAGGATGCATTAAAGCGTGTAAGATACTCCCTACACATTAAAAAAAAACAAAAAACACACACCCCAAAACAGGAAGAGCGTGATCTACGCATAGACCCAGGCTACGAGAGCACACTATAATATGTATGGCACCATCTTTATCTTCTTCTTTTAACAAGATGTTTCAGTGAGGCATCAAAGCGTGTAGGCCACTCCATACCTGCTTAACACACACACACACACACACACACACAGGAAGATGCCAGATTATACGCATTGACCCAGGCTACAAGAGCACACTATATGGCAAATTCTTTCTCCTCCTCCTCCTCTTCTTCTTCTTTCGTTTGCTTCCTCTTTCAACAAGGTGTTGTGCAGTGTGTATAGTTAAGTCCGCACGCTTCCACACATCCTTGAAACTGACCCCCCCCCCCCCCCCCAAGCCCCCCTCTCCCCCTTTTTTTTCTGCTCTTAGTTTCCTGCCCTCTCAAGATCTGGTTCTCGCTACCTCTCTGACCTCCTTGAGGTGTACATTCCAACTCGTCACCTTCGTTCTGCCTCTGATGCCAGTAAATAAGAAGCAACAGGGTCAGAGATCTCTCTCTCTCTCTCTTTCCAGGCCCCGTCATTGTGGAACAAATTAACTGTCAGAAAATTTGCGACATTCTGTCCCCGCTGAAATTTTTTTTTTTTTTTTTTTTTTTTTTTTTTAAAGCCTGCTCTGAAAACACATCTTATCCGACAACAGTAATTCTTCAGTGCTGGTCTTGGTACGATCTGGTTTTATTGTGGGGAAAGACGGCGGGGGGGGGGGGGGGGGGGGGGGGGGACGAAATGTTAAACGCTTTGAGCAGTGGTTAACAAATAGTAAAGAGTGGTAACTCTCTCCATTACACAAAGTACATAACTTCAAGTCAGTGATGCTTACGCTACCGATTCAGCTAGCACACAGGTAAATAAAAGGTACATTGGAACAAACCCAGACCTTATACCAATCATTTGACGTGCGCACACAGCAGCAAAGACAGAAGAAATGTGCAAACACAAATTAGCTTTTTATTCAAGACTGGCATAGCCTCTTCAATCCTGAATAAGCCACACAGAACACATGGACAATACAGAACAAATACATGGTTGCCTCGGTAGTTTATCCACTGGAAATTAACAAATAATGAGGCCAGGAGACGATATGATTAACAAAATAGTAAAGAGCAGTGTTTATGGAGAAACGCGCCAGATAAAATGTCTATCATTATCATTTTTTATCATTATCATGGTTTATGGTTGGTGTGGGTGGCGGGTAGTTTAACTAATGTTAAGGGTTATGAAGGAGTGGCATGTAATAAGGGACAGACCAGCTCGACACTTCACACAGTTGACGATACAACATTTTGTGCAGGTATGAGGAAATACGTGTGTTAGTAGCAATCACTTTTTTTTTTTTTTGGACAAACACCAGAAAATAGAAACTACGCGTCAAAATTGTACCTGACTGCAACAGAAAAGGGAGGGTAAAAAAAAATAAAAAAAAAAGAATAAAAAGAAAAAAAAGAGAGCAAGACCGTCTCTGACACTGTTGCCAACTTCTTGCGCAATACAAAAAAAAAAAGTGGGAGTGAGCTTACATCATTTTTTTCTGTCAGTCCTTCGTGAGATAATGAGGGGAACATCAAACCATTCGAGCACACGACAATACTTCTTCTGCCTGACTCCTACGCTTTCGTCGGGGGGACAAAAAAAAACAGGGAAAGAAAATGGCAAAGAGTCAATTAATTGTCTTCGTAGTTACAGGGACGGCACATCGGGGGGGGGGGAATAGGAACAGGGAAAACAAAGGCATTTATATCTTCGTTATTTTGGA
>NC_134883.1:45311900-45314400 GCF_041734735.1 Babylonia areolata
TGTCAATGTTAAAGTTTACCACGGACACACACACACACACACACACACACACACACACATATACATACATACATACATACATACACACACAGACAACCGAACACCGGGTTAAAACATAGACTCACTTTGTTTACACAAGTGAGTCAAAAAACAAAACAAAAAACACACACACACTAAGACAAATCCACAAAACGCAGTTCATGACAAAGTATCCCAACCATTTAGCTCCTAAAGGCGAATAAGACTGGGGCCATGCTGAGGACGCCACCCCTTCCACTTCATTCATCATCCCCAGATTACAAAAATTCGTTAAAAAAAAAAAAAGGAAAAAAAAAACCCCAACAACAACCAATACTTCAAAGCCAAACAAAAACAACATATAAAAAAAGGCCATGTAGGCAAATAACAATGCTGAATGGGCAGCTAGTGCCCATCCCAGTGTTTACATCTCACTACCTAATCGCCAGAGCAAAACAGCACAGATAGTACGTCATAGACTGCGGAAAAGAGAAAAAAAAAAAAGTGTTAAGGCTCGCCTGAAAAAAAAAAGAAAGGGGGATGGACTAGGAAGGCAGAAAAAGGAGAGAACAGTGAAGAAAGAAAACAAGCAGAAACAAAGACAGTGACAGAAAAGAGGAAATTTCTAGCACAGAATTTCTAGAAGGCAGGGACGCTATTTAGTGTGTGTGTGTGTGTGTGTGTGTGTGTGTGTGTGTGTGTGTGTGTGTGTGCATATGCAAGTGTATTTGTTTACATGTTTGTGTGTGTGTGCATGCTTTTTTTTTTTTTTTTTCTTCCTGTTCATATACTTGATGAATGTAGGTTTATGTATGTTTAACTTTATACTGCAAATCCCTTGAGCTCCATTAGCATCAATTTGCTTTCTTCTTCTTGTCTACTGGTACAGCACTCACAGTGTTACTTCTTCTTCTTCTTCTGCGTTCGTGGGCTTCAACTCCCACGTTCACTCGTATATATACGCGAGTGGGCTTTTTACGTGCATGACCGTTTTTATCCCGCCATGTAGGCAGCCATACTCCGCTTTCAGGGGTGTGCATGCTGGGTATGTTCTTGTTTCCATAACCCACCGAACGCTGACATGGATTACAGTATCTTTAACGTGCGTATTTGATCTTATGCTTGCGTATACACACGAAGGGGGTTCAGGCACTAAGCAGTTCTGTACAAATGTTGACCTGGGAGATCGTAAAAATCTCCACCCTTTACCCACCAGGCGCCGTCACCGTGATTCGAACCCGGGACCCTCAGATCGAAAGTCCAATGCTTTAACCGTTCGGCTATGGCGCCCGTCACTCACAGTGTTACAACTAACAACAGTTTTCATTTTCTTCCATCCCAGGACATTGTTCCCACCTTTCATTACTTAACAGCCTGTTTCAAAGCAAACTCAAGCAATCTGCTGTAAAACATAAGTGCAAACTTGTAGGGTTTTTTTGTTTTTTTTTGTGCCTTTGACTTTCACAACAGTTTTCGCTTCTATCCCAGGACAGTCGTAATTATTTCCGTCCCCGTTTCAAAACAAAACGCTCCGGCAATCAGTCCAGCTGTCTTAAAACATCATAAACGCACAACTTGTGGGTAATTTTGCTGGCACCGATCAATCAATATTGCCTATTGACCGGGTCCGTTTCCAGCACAAATCTGTGGCTGCTCTGCTGTCGACTGGGATCCAACTGCAGTAATGTCAAGCCGTTCCGGAAGCTCTTACGCAGCCTGCTTCCTCCGAGGTAATGGCAGCAGGTATGCCACAAATAAAAGAGAAAACTGTCGTTACAGGCGCCAGCAAATCCAGCATTGATGCCCCTCGTTTCTGATGTCCACCCCCCCCCCAAAAAAAAAGCACCGAACTGAAAAGTGGGGTGCTACAAGAGTGAGGTTTTTCAGCCTTCCTATGCACTCTAAAGACGTTTATTCTCCTGTATTGCTGCACGCATGAAGCAGTCTGGGTGCTCCATAGTCTGTATTGTATTGTGTTGTGTTGTGTTGTATTGTATTGTATTGTATTGTATTGTATTGTGTTGTGTTGTGTTGTGTTGTGTTGTGTTGTATTGTATTGTGTTGTGTTGTATTGTGTTGTGTTGTATTGTGTTGTATTGTATTGTATTGTGTTGTGTTGTGTTGTATTGTGTTGTATTGTATTGTGTTGTGTTGTGTTGTATTGTGTTGTGTTGTATTACGTTGTGTTGTATTGTGTTGTCTTGTATTGTGTTGTGTTGTGTTGTATTGTGTTGTATTGTGTTGTATTGTATTGTGTTGTGTTGTGTTGTATTGTGTTGTGTTGTGTTGTATTGTGTTGTATTGTATTGTGTTGTGTTGTGTTGTATTGTGTTGTGTTGTATTGTGTTGTGTTGTATTGTGTTGTATTGTGTTGTGTTGTATTGTATTGTGTTGTGTTGTATTTATTGTATTGTATTGCGTTATACTGTATTCTACTGTACTGTATTACTCTTTGTCACACCTGATTATTGTATTGTATTGT
>NC_134883.1:45319400-45331900 GCF_041734735.1 Babylonia areolata
GACTCGACTGCAATCAGCTTTTTTGTTCCTGCTGTCCCTACTGTGGTTGGTGAAGACAACAACAACAACAACAACAACAACAAAAACCACATAGATGAACGAATCATTCCATCTCACCAGCCACACACACACACATTCATCTATCTCTGTGTATAGACAATGGAGCTGTGGCTTAGTGGCAATGCACCCAGCTTGGAGGCATGTGTCCAAAAGGTTCCAGTCCAGAAACTGTCTGTGATTTTAACTCCCCCCCCCTCCCCCCCCCCCCCCCGCCCTCCCCCAATCCCCTCCACTTTACTTCAAGTTGTGGTCTGGATGTAAGTCATTCAGTTGAGATGATGAACGGAGGTCCTGTGAACAGCATGCTCTCAGCCCACGTAAAAGAACCCACAGCAACAAAAGGGTTGTGGCAAAATTCTGAAAAAACAACAACCCAAAAACAACAAAAAAAACCCACTTTTATTGTAAAACCAGTACACGTGAAGACAGAAAAAAAAAAATTTAAAGAAAAACTCCTTGACAACAGCAATCCAAATTTCACACAGGATTTTGTTTGTTTGTTTGTAAGCAGACTATTGCTCCTTAATCAGGTGTATTATCACTAGCCAAGGTCACTGCTCAACCTACACATTTTCAACACGGTCAGGTTTATATAAAACAAAAAACAACAAACAAACAAACAAACAAAAATCCACTGGTCCTGCCATCTCAAAGACATGACAAAGTTATCTTAACTTGTAACCTGACTGTAGTGACCCAGTTTTGTCTTAGTAATTGACTGTGGCGTTTGGCCAACCAAGGATTCAAGCAAACTCTGGCACCATCTGTCAAGGGATGTAAAACCACCATCTCTGTCTCTGCCCCTGTCCTTGCATGCAGTGACAACTCTTGGCACTCCCACCCTGATTCTTTTTGGAAGCAGACCTCTTTGTACTGCAGTCTATAGCTGAAGAGAATAATGTGTTTAAAAACTGAACAACAACAAAAAACCACATAGATGAACGAATCATTCCATCTCACCAGCCACACACACACATTCATCTATCTCTGTGTATAGACAATGGAGCACAGTGGCTTAGTGGCAATGCACCTAGCTTGGAGGCATGTGTCCAAAAGGTTCCAGTCCAAAAAATGGTCTGTGATTTTGACTCCCCCCCCCCCCCCCCCCCCCCCCGCCCCCCCCCACTCCCCTCCACTTGACTTCAAGTTGTGGTCTGGATGTAAGTCATTCAGTTGAGATGATAAACAGAGGTCCTGTGAACAGCATGCTCTCAGCCCACGTAAAAGAACCCACAGCAACAAAAGGGTTGTGGCAAAATTCTGAAAACCCCCAAAACAAAAAAAAAACCCACTTTTATTGTAAAACAAGTACACGTGAAGACAGAAAAAAAAAATTTAAAGAAAAACTCCTTGACAACAGCAATCCAAATTTCACACAGGATTTTGTTTGTTTGTTTGTTTGTTTGTAAGCAGACTATTGCTCCTTAATCAGGTGTATTATCACTAGCCAAGGTCACTGCTCAACCTACACATTTTCAACATGGTCAGGTTTATATAAAACAAAAAACAACAAACAAACAAACAAACAAAAATCCACTGGTCCTGCCATCTCAAAGACATGACAAAGTTATCTTAACTTGTAACCTGACTGTAGTGACCCAGTTTTGTCTTAGTAACTGACTGTGGCGTTTGGCCAACCAAGGATTCAAGCAAACTCTGGCACCATCTGTCAAGGGATGTAAAACAACCATCTCTGTCTCTGCCCCTGTCCTTGCATGCAGTGACAACTCTTGGCACTCCCACCCTGATTCTTTTTGGAAGCAGACCTCTTAGTACTGCAGTCTATATAGCTGAAGAGAATAACGTGTTTAAAAGCTGAACCAGTGTTCCCTCTGGACGTAATGTATGATAGTCAGTCATGTCTATGACTATGACCATCAGAACAGCAGAGAAGGCAACTGTTGTCCCGAAAATCTGGGCTAGAATCTGACTATAGTGGAGAGTGTCTTGCCCAAGTTACACCCCTACTCTCTCGGCATTGGGATGGTTCCCCAAAAGGCCAACTAGCCCCCCCCCCCCCCCCCCCCCCCCCCCCCCCAAGACTGCAGCACTAAAAGCCAGTACAATCTTGCCTTCTAGTTTGAGAGTCATAGTCCTTCACAAAAGACAAAGCTGTAAATGACTTTCCATTGCCATGGAGAAAACATTGATCATACAGCTCTCACTTTGCTGTTCCCAAATGTAAGCTTGTGTCAATCTGTGATATAAGCTGAGCATGCCTAGTCTAATGAACTGTATTGTATTGATTTGTACTGTATTATATTGTATTACTCTTTTTTGTCACAACAGATTTCTCTGTCTGAAATTCGGACTGCTCTCCACAGGGAGAGTGTGTCACTACACTGAGAGCACTACCCTTTTTTCTTTTTCCTGCCTGCAGTTTTTAATTTGTTTTCCTATTAAAGTGGATTTTCTCCAGAATTTTGCCAGGGACAACCCTTTTGTTGCCATGGGTTCATTTCCATGCGCTAAATGCATGCTGCACACAAGATCTCAGTTTATCATCTCATCCGAATGACTAGCGTCCAGACCACCACTCAAGGTCTAGTGGAGGGGGGAGAAATACTGGCGCCTGTGTCCTGGGATTCAAACCAGTGCACTCAGATTCTCTCGCTTCCTAGGCAGATACGTTACCTCTCCATCACTCCACACGAAGTTTAACAACAATAATAACAATAATAATTATACACCTTACAGCGACAACACTATCATTGCACTCACCTGCATGGACACCCCTTCCACAGCCACAACGGTGCCGACCAAGTCAAAGAATGTGGCTGACACCGGCACTGCAAACACCACTGTCTTGGCCAGGGCCCCAAACAACCCCATCTTCCTCCCCCTCTTCCTCCTCCTCCTCTTCCCTCGTCGTCGTTGTTGTCCTTCTTCTTCTTCTTCTTCTTCTTCCTCCAGAGGTATCACCTAGGAACCCCTGTAAAGTGATGGAAGACTTTTCTGTTCCACAGCAATCCAAAGCGCCAAACCTCTAAAACTGCTGAACACTAGTGGAAGGAGATCAGTGTGGTACAGATCTATTTTGCAATTCCTTTGAGCCTTTAACTTAAGGCCAGACACGGTAGTGAAATTTTGACCAAAATAATGATTTTTTGTGATTTTCGTTTTTTCGCATAATTTGCTTCTTCAGCATCTAATCTTTATAGTCCGTTTCACCTGGGTACTATATTCACTTAAATAAAGCTTCAAACAGCATCAACATGTGTGATTTCTTGTGAGTACCAAGCACATCTCCTTCTTTTCCTGTTTTCTCAGTTTTGTGTTTTGTCCTCTAATACCATTTTTCAAAATGCTAATGCTCAAAAACTTTAAAAGATAGCACGTTCAAACTTGGTACTTTCTTTCTTTGTGTATTCACCTTTATTATAGTGTAGTGGTTTGTATAGTACTAGTAAAAGAATGAATATACAGTCATTTGGAAAAAATTATGTCAAGGAATTTATACACATTTCAACAACAACAACAACAAAAAAATGTATTTATTCAAATTCCAAAATACCACTGCACTATAATAAAGAACAAATACAAATAAATCAAATAAAACAAACAGAAATAACATATCTATAAAGGTATCGAAGTTTTAAGCTTTTAATTTTTTTGTTTGCAGGCCATTTTGGATTCGTTTCCATGGAAACCGTCACGACAAATTGCACAAAATGACCTTTTTAGACATGTTTAGTCCAATAACTTTGCATACCATGTCACAGAAAGACATAAACTTCAAGTTTATTTCATACGTTTTGTACTATGTCTGGCCTGAAGTGGTGAAACTGGTTCTGCTGGTCAAAAGTAATACAATCCCAAGAAGTCCAAAATAGTGAATGATGATGGACGTCCTGAGCTTTACGTTAAGACCTGTCACTTTTATCATGATGAAATGGCAGTCCTGCATTAATGAGCATACCCATTTACAACAGTTAAAGGGTTAAATAATAAAAATAAAAATAATAATAATAATAATAATGATATTTTGTACTTATATTTTGTATTTCTTTTTATCACAACAGATTTCTCTGTGTGAAATTCGGGCTGCTCTCCCCAGGGAGAGCGCGTCGCTACACTGAGAGCGCCACCCATTTTTTTTGTATTTTTCCTGCGTGCAGTTTTATTTGTTTTTCCTATCCAAGTGGATTTTTCTACAGAATTTTGCCAGGAACAACTCTTTTGTTGCCGTGGGCTCTTTTACGTGCGCTAAGTGCATGCTGCACACGGGACCTCGGTTTATCGTCTCATCCGAATGACTAGCGTCCAGACCACCACTCAAGGTCTAGTGGAGGGGGAGAAAATATCGGCGGCTGAGCCGTGATTCGAACCAGCGTGCTCAGATTCCCTCGCTTCCTAGGCGGACGCGTTACCTCTAGGCCATCACTCCACTTATATGATGCAAAAACAAAAAACAAAAAAAAAAACCCCACTTTAATTGTAAAACAAGTACACATGCAGGCAGAAAAAAAAAATTTAAAAGAAAAACTCCCTGACAACAGCAATCCAAATTTCACACAGGATTTTGTTTGTTTGTTTGTAAGCAGACTATTGCTCCTTAATCAGGTGTATTATCACTAGCCAAGGTCACTGCTCAACCTACACATGTTCAACATGGTCAGTTTTATACAAAACAAAAACAACAAACAAACAAACAATCAACAAAAATCCACTGGTCCTGCCCATCTCAAAGACATGACAAAGTAATCTTAACTTGTAACCTGACTGTAGTGGCCCAGTTTTGTCTTGTAACTGACTGTGGCGTTTGGCCAAGCAAGGATTCAAGCAAACTCTGGCACCACAGATGGGCTCTAAACGCATCACATGAAGCAGTACATAAATAATAATGCATTATCCAAAACAAGAGCACAAATGCCCGGACATGATAGAAGTGATCTCAACAATGCAGTACTACAAAGTGCAGATATGAATACCGCTCATCGCAGAGCAAAGTGTCACTTTCTCAACACAGTCCAAGCTTGTGTGAGTGAAATTCAGTTCTTTTGCTTGCCGTGCCAGTGAGCACTTTGAGCAAGCATCAGCTGCCAGGACTAATTTTGGTTTTGTTTCATTTTGTTTTTGTGTATATGTATAAATATAAATGTCAGTGAGATGTCTGTGTGTGTGTGTGTGTGTGTGTGTGTGTGTGTGTGTGTGTTGTGTGTGTGTTTGTGTCTGTTTGTCTCTGTGTTTGTGTGCGTGTGTGTGTGTGTGTGTGTGTGTGTGCATGTGTGTTTGTGTCTGTTTGTCTCTGTGTTTATGTGTGTGTGTGTGTGCGTGTGCGTGTGTGTGTGCATGCAGGCATGCATGTGTTAAATGTGCGAGAGAGAGAGAGAGAGAGAGTGTGTGTGTGTGTGTGTGCAGGTGTGCACACGTGTAAATGTGGGTGCATCTTTGTGTGCTTTTCTGTGTAGATGCAAGCATACTTGTATAAAAATATATGCTCTTCTTGACAAGTTCACACACAGACACGGACACAGACACACACACACACAGACACACACACACATTATATTAATTATCATGCTTACACATTATATTAAATATAAAACCTTAAGGCAACATTTTTTAAAGGATATTCAAAATTCGAATAACACAGGACATATTCCCAGTCAGGTGATGCTAACAGATGATGAACTTATACAAACTAGATTGGGAAAATTTGTTTATGAATGCTGCTGCAATTTACTGCATTAACTGATTGATTAATTGTGTGTGTTTTCATTCGTTCATTCATTTACCATTGCACTTGTGTCTTATAAACCTTACGGTTTCATGACAATAAAATCTATTCTATTCTATTCTATTCACACACACACACAACTCAACACACACACAATTATACAAATCATACAATACTTTTCATCGACACAGGAAACCACAGAAACAGAAATACAGACATGCTGAGAAAATGAAAAAAAAAAAACACAAAAACCCTGGAGAATGGAAAAAAGATAGATAGAAGCTAACAGTGAAAATGCACAATCATGAGTATGCACACACAGTTCTTACCACTTTAATGTACTGTTATGAAGCAACACAGATGATGATGATCTTCATCATTGAGACTGGGTAACACTGTTCATGGCTTCATTACTGTCGGATGTAGATGACATCCACAGGAGTCTGGCACTTCAGTTTCAGTTTCACTTTCTCAAGGAGGCGTCACTGCGTTCGGACAAATCCATACACGCTACACCACATCTGTTGAGCAGATGCCTGACCAGCAGCATAACCCAACGCGCTTAGTCAGGCCTTGAGTGCATGCTTACATATTTGTGTACCTATGAAAGTGGATTTCATTTTACGTCATTTCGCCAGAGGAGACAACACTCTCGTTGCCATGGGTTCTTTTTCAGTGCGCCAAGTGCGTGCTGCACACGGGACCTCGGTTTATCGTCTCATCCGAAAGACTAGACGCTCAGTTTGATTTTCCAGTCAAACTTAGGAGAAAGGGCGAGAGCGGGATTTCAGTGCTCCGTTACTTGCAAGTTCTGCTTCCAAATCATACCCACTGTCCTCTAAAGTTAGGTCAGTCTGTCAGCGCTAAAGAATCTGCAATGTCAACACAAATACTGTAAATGCATAACACTGCTAAAACACACAACAGTTTTAAATCTTCAATACAAACTGAAATACACATGTATCAGAGATTAACAAGCACACATCCATACACACACTCACTCACACACACACACACTCAAAGAGAGAAAGACAGACAGACAGAGACAGAGAGAAGAGAAGCTCACACACATTTGTATTCTAGAAGTAGTGCCAGTCCTGGATTGAGGATGTAACTGTGGAGTGACAGCACAGCAGACAGGGCACTAAGGAAACTGGAAGTGAGGTTTGAATCACAAAAGGTCAATCATTTTTAACCCCCACCCCTTTCCACTACTGCAGTTTCAGTTTCTCAAGGAGGTGTCTCTGTCTCTTTGGACAAAACCATTTATACACTACAACACATCGGTTAGGCAGATGCCTGACCTGCATCATAACCTAACTGACATAGTCAAGCCTTGAGTGCATGCATGCAATCATATATTTGTGTATCTGTCAAGAGTGGATTTCATCTAAAGAATTTCACCAGAAGAGAACACTTGTGTTGTCATAGGTTCTTTTCCCAGAATGCAAAATATGTGCTGCACATGGGACTTCAGTTTATCATATCATTGAATGACAATTCAGTTTCAGTTTCAGTACCTCAAGGAGGCGTCACTGCATTCGGACAAGTCCATATACGCTACACCACATCTGCCAAGCAGATGCCTGACCAGCAGCGTAACCCAATGCGCTTAGTCAGGCCTTGAGAAAAAAAAGAAGAAAAAAAAAAGGTGAATAAATAATAGATAAGTTTACATAATTAAATAAATAAATAAATAAATAAATAATAATCATAATATAAAAAAGGTAGTAGTAATGATAATAATAATAATAAAATAATAATAATAATAGATGAATAAATACATAAATAAATAAATAAGGCAACAATGATGATAAATAAGCAAATAAATGTAAAACATGAAGACACACATTCACACATACACCCACACATGCATAACAGATATGCACCAAACATGCAGTTTCACAGATATGAAAGCACAGTCAAATACATATAAACGTACATGAGCTCCAACACACACACACACACACACACCACACACATTACCCTGCACCTCCTCTACCCCCCTCCTCCTGAATGACAAAACAGTTTTGACCAGGATACGAACCCAAACCCTCATGGACAATGTTTTAGCAGATAAAAATATTAACCATTCTCTGATCTACCTATACAACAATATTAAAAGATGACTGCTCAGAGCAACTGTGAATATCAATTACTATTCAGCGGAAAAAGTAAAGATGGACAGACTTGAGTCCTGATCAGGTTTTGGACATTCAGAGATAAAGGTCACAGGACTGCTTTTCAGCTGCTGATAAGCAGATACAGTTGTTTTAGTTAATCATGCTTTGAAAATCAAAATATCAGTTCTGCTGGATCTAGTTTCAGTTTTACATAGCTTTTAGTTGAACGCCAATGTTTTATGTTTTCTAATCACGTTTGTAACTTGCACAGATAAGAACATGCATGTACATTCTGGTGTAACACTGTATCTGATATCTAACCGTCCTAACGATCTGACATCAATCAAGACTCAAAAAACAGTTGTCAGTCACAAACGTTGACAAACGTCAAGTCTGCGTGACCAGACTGAGTGACCCACAAGTACAGTCGAACTCTCACTTTTGCTCTCATTATATTAATGTAAACGTACGTTTTAGGCATGTGAAAATGAACGCTCAAGCTATTCTCACCGAAAACGTTTCTCTCAACGTCAACACAACAAATGTGCAAATCGTAAACAAGATAAAGAAGCTGAAACGTCCCTGGTAACTTGCGTTTTGAACGTCACTATTCCATTTTGAAGCAGACGACCTTCGCCTTCACATGCAAAATCAGAACAAGCAGTAAACGGAAAGAACAAATGATACCTTGAAAATGTTTATATTTATTGACATTCAAAAGATTCAAGCTGTCAGTCTATTGTACCGAAATCTGAATTGGTTTTATTTTATTTGTAGTATTTTTTCTCATTTTTGTGAAAGTTTGTGTCCCCCCTTCGACCCAAGGGGGAGCAGCAGTGGACAAACCTCTCGCCTCGATATTCGATTATTTCCCTTGTACTTTTGAAACAAAGTCTTCAATAATTTTGAGTGACAAGAACATCACGCTCATCTCAAACTGTTGCGAATCTTGGTCATCTCAACATTTCGGTATGTCTGTGAATCATGGACTTTGACAACTGACTTGGAGAAGAGGAAGCGGAGTTTATTGATACTGCACACGGGGACCTCGTTTTATCGCCTCATCCGATAGATAGATAGATGGATAGATTAAAAATGTCATATGTCTGTCTGAGTGTGCAAACGTCTGCAGTGCCTGAAATCTGAATGACACAGGAAACGAATGATGATGAGCCTCCAATGGCAGCTGTCAGTCTGCTCAACCAAGGCAGTAGACAGCCTGTTGTCATGCAAATGACCCTGTGTCTGTGAAGCGCTTCAGTACAGGTTCAGTTGGTCTTCGACCGAGAATAGGCGCTATCAGTATAAGTAGCCCGTCCATATCATTAATGTAATCATTTGTAATTGTATTTCTTTTTATCACAACAGATTTCTCCGTGTGAAATTCGGGCTGCTCTCCCCAGGGAGAGCGCGTCGCTACACTACAGCGCCACCCCATTTTTTTGTATCAGTTTTTCCCGCGTGCAGTTTTATTTGTTTTTCCTATCCGTCGAAGTGGATTATTCTACAGAATTTTGCCAGGAACAACCCTTTTGTTGCCGTGGGTTCTTTTACGTGCGCTAAGTGCATGCTGCACACGGGACCTCGGTTTATCGTCTCCGTCATCCGAACGACTAGCGTCCAGGCCACCACTCAAGGTTTAGTGGAGGGGGCCGAGAAAATATCGGCGGCTGAGCCGTGATTCGAACCAGCGCGCTCAGACCTCGAGGCCATCACTCTGCATTTGTGGATATTTTTACCAGTGAGTGTTTTAATCTAAAACATCTGAAATGAAGCTGTACCCGAGGAAACTAGAACAAGTACCGTCATGATTATCATCGACTTCATGTTCTGCACTGGCACACGGAGCCATCTAATTATAGCCCTATAGAAAGAGAGATCACGCGAGAAGCAACCTCGTAACAGTTCCAACTGAAATTGACAGGAAGAAGAACTGAAGAAGAAAAAGAGAAGAAAAACAAACAAACAAGCAAAAAAAAAAAAAAAAAAAAAAAAAGATTGTGAACTAAAACTGACAACCGGCTGTTGGCACTGTGGCTGTAAGTGCGTGTGTGTGTGTGTGTGTGTGTGTGTGTGTGTGTGTGTGTGTACTGATGTCTCTCTGTCTGTCTGTGTCTGTGTCTGCGTGCCAGTGTCTGTCAGTGTGTGTATGTGTGTGTGTGTGTGCACGTCAGTATAAGTACGTGTGTGTGCACGTGTATGTACGTGTATGTGCCATTTGTGTGTGTGTTTGGGGGGGAGGGTGGTGTGTGTGTGTGTGTGTGTGTGTGTGGTACACGAGACAAGTGTGTGTGTGTGCGCGCGAGCGTGTGTGCCGCAGTGTGTGCACGTGTATGTACGTGCGTGTGTGCACGTCAGGTGTATATACGAGTGCCAGTGTGTGTGTGTGTGTGTGTGTGTGTGGTGTCTGTGTTTTTTTGGGGTTTTTTTTTTTTGGTTGTGTGTGTGTGTGTGTGTCTGTGTGTGTGTTCCAAGTTTGGGGGGGAAGGGGGTAGGACAGTTGGAGTGGGGCTGCGGAGACGGAGCTAAGAGTCAGTCAGTATAGAGGGCTTTGCCAAGAACATAAGACCTGTCAGTGTCCTGTCCAGCGTTTCAAACTCAGCCGTGAGACCGACCAAAGTACCTCAGTGTTGGCACTGGCACTGGCTCAACTGAGTCAAAGACTGACATGTTAAGTTGTTGGAACTGGTCCCACCGACGTCAGAAGATGATGACTCGAGCTGGAAGTTGTTGTTGTTGTTTTTTTGTGTGTTTTTTTTTTTTTCTTTTCTGAGACTTAAGTTTTGCCAGTCGGGAAGGGATAATTTGTGACAGAGCCGAATTGGGCTCTGTCTGTACTGTAAGCGCTGTTATTTTTTTTTTTATTCATTTATTTGTTTTTTATTTTATTTTATTTATTTTTATTGTAATTTATTTTTATTTTATATCTTATATTTTATTTTATTTTATAATTAATTAATTTATTTTTTACTTTAAAAATTAGTTATATATATATATATATAGTTATATATGTATATATATATATATATAATTATATAAATAAATACTCTTTTTTTTCTTCTTTTTTTTTCTCAAGGCCTGACTAAACGCGTTTGAGTTATACGCTGCTGGTCAGACATCTGCTTGGCAGATGTGGTGTAGCGACGGTATATGGATTTGACCGAACGCAGTGACGCCTTCTCAGTTGAGCTACTGATACTGACACTGATACTGTAAGCGCCGCGGTCGCCGATTTGTCGAGCAGTTCAAAGATGTTCTTCTTGTTGTTGTTGTTCAGTCATTGTTGTTGTTGTTCAGTGTTGTTGTTGTCACAGTTGCTGTTGTTGTTGCTGTGTTGAAAAGACAAGGTGTCTCGCCGCTTCCAACATGTGTGGCCGGCAGTGAACTCAGTGGAGATCAGATATATTATATTATATGGGGTAGGCACCTATATGATTGCAATTAATGAGCACCGGACTGACGCTAGAATTGAAGCCACAATGACGGGCGCAATAGCCGAGTGGTTAAAGCGTTGGACTGTCAAATCTGAGGGTCCCGGGTTTAAATCGCGGTGACGGCGCCTGGTGAGTAAAGGGTGGAGATTTTTACCATCTCCCAGGATCAACATATGTGCAGACCTGCTAGTGCCTGAACCCCCTTCGTGTGTATATGCGGCTGTTGGCACTGTGTCTGTAAGTGCGTGTGTGTGTGTGTGTGTGTGTGTGTGTGTGTGTGTGTGTGTGTGTGTACTGATGTCTCTCTGTCTGTGTCTGTGTCTGCGTGCCAGTGTCTGTCAGTGTGTGTGTGTGTGTGTGCACGTCAGTATAAGTACGTGTGTGTGCACGTGTATGTACGTGTATGTGCCATTTGTGTGTGTGTTTGGGGGGGAGGGTGGTGTGTGTGTGTGTGTGTGTGTGTGGGGTACACGAGACAAGTGTGTGTGTGTGCGCGCGAGCGTGTGTGCCGCAGTGTGTGCACGTGTATGTACGTGCGTGTGTGCACGTCAGGTGTATATACGAGTGCCAGTGTGTGTGTGTGTGTGTGTGTGTGTGTTTTGGGTTGTTGTTGTTGTTGTTGTGTGTGTGTGTGTGTGTGTGTGTGTGTCTGTGTGTGTGTGTTACAAGTTTTGGAAGGGGTAGGACAGTTGGAGTGGGGCTGCGGAGACGGAGCTAAGAGTCCGTCAGTATAGAGGGCTTTGCCGAGAACATAAGACCTGTCAGTGTCCTGTCCAGCGTTTCAAACTCAGCCGTGAGACCGACCAAAGTACCTCAGTGTTGGCACTGGCACTGGCTCAACTGAGTCAAAGACTGACATGTTAAGTTGTTGGAACTGGTCCCACCGACGTCAGAAGATGATGACTCGAGCTGGAAGTTGTTTGTTTGTTTGTTTGTTTGTTTTTTCTTTTCTGAGACTTACGTTTTGCCAGTCGGGAAGGGATAATTTGTGACAGAGCCGAATTGGGCTGTGTCTGTACTGTAAGCGCTGTTATTATTTTTTTTTTTTTTATTTATTCATTTATTTGTTTTTTATTTTATTTTATTTATTTTTATTGTAATTTATTTTTATTTTATATCTTATATTTTATTTTATAATTAATTAATTAATTAATTAATTTTTTACTTTAAAAATTAGTTATATATATATATATAATTATATAA
>NC_134883.1:45346900-45349400 GCF_041734735.1 Babylonia areolata
GTGTGAGAGGGGTCGTTAAACACAGAGAGAGGAGGGAGGGAGAGAGAGAGAGATAAACTAGGAGACTGAGAGAGAGAGAGTGTGTGTGTGTGAGAGAGGTCGTTAAACACAGAGAGAGGAGAGAGTGAGAGAGAGAGAGAGAGAGAGAGAGAGAGAGAGAGAGAGTGAGAGAGAGAGAGAGAGAGAGAGAGAGAGAAACTGAAAGACTGGGAGAGAGAGAGAGTGTGTGTGTGAGAGGGGTCGTTAAACACAGAGAGAGGAGGGAGGGAGGAAGAGAGAGAGACAGACAGACAGACAGACAGACAGAGACAGAGAGAGAGACAGAGAGAGAATGAGAGAGAGACATATACAGAGAAAGAGAGAGAACCATAGAGACAGACAGAGAGAGAGAGACAGAGGTAGAGACAGAGACAGAGACAGAAAGAGAAGACTGAGATAGATAGATAGATAGATAGATAGATAGATAGATAGATAGATAGATCGAGAGATAGACAGACTGATATTGGTTGATTCATCGATAGATAGATAGATAGAGATAGAGAGAGACAGACAGACAGACAGAGATAATCTGGTGGACTGTAATCATTCTTCCTAGCCGCTGTCCATGTACCAAAAGCCGGAAACAATCCAAAATCGCACATCACACACACACACACACACACACACACACACACACACACACACACACACACAACAAACAAACAAACAAACAACAACAACAATCCCAAAATAAAACCATACCAAACAACACCCGCACCTTTATTAACCCTTTCACCGCCAGTCAATTTTGAGTGCAAAATTTCCTTTTGCTATAACACACAGAAAATATGGTGTCTAAGAATAGCTGGGGATTCCCCCCCCCCCCCCACCCCCCCTCCCCACACACACCTCCCACCTCCCCTGTGATGTGTAGAAGATACGGCCTGTCCTACCACCGAACATAAAGAGCAGTAGGTTCATGGATAACAGACCCATAATCTGGTCATCCTTTTCAGTGACATGGGTCCTCTACCTAGCTTGATTGATTGATGTGGATACTTATATAGCGCCTATCCTCGGTCAGAGACCAAGCTCTAAGCGCTTTACATACACGGGGACATTTTGCACCCCAGGCTGGGTGCCTACCTGGGTAGAGCCGACTGACGGCTGCCACTGGGCGCTCATCATTCGTTTCATGTGTCATTCAATCAGATTTCAGACGCACACACATACACACTCAGACAGACATGTAACTTTTTACGTGTATGACCGTTTGTTTATTTTTTTTTTTATTTACACCGCCATGTAGGCAGCCATACTCCGTTTTCGGGGGTGTGCATGCTGGGTATATTCTTGTTTCAAATAACCCACCGAACGCTGACATGGATTACAGGATCTTTAACGTGCGTATTTGATCTTCTGCGTGCGCATACACACGGAGGGGGTTCAGGCACTAGCAGGTCTGCACATAATTATGTTGACCTGGGAGATCGGAAAAATCTCCACCCTTTACCCACCAGGTACACCGAGATTCGAACCCAGGACCCTCAGATTGAAAGTCCAGCGCTTTAACCATTCGGCTATTGCACCCGCTGCTGCATACAATTAATGCGAGTTTGGCAGTGAAAGGGTTAAATTTCAGTCCCCCGCCCAAGCAACCAACCAGTGAGAGGCAACCGACAGAGCGCCATCCTCACACTCAACAGTTGCTCTGTGTAGACGTTTCTTTTCTAAGAATATCTCCACGCGCTGTGGTGATACGTCGTCAATCGGTTCAAGAAGGAGGAGAATAATTCTAATTAATAAAGCATAAAGCATTTGTGCGCTGACTGACTGAAGCAACAGAGTCTCCATCACGTTAATTCATTCATTCATTCATTCATTAACGCTTTCCATACGAACGGCAAAAGAGACGACGTTAACAGCGTTTCACCCCAATTACCATCATCAAAATATTGCAAGCGGAAGGCTCTTATACTGAAGACGTGAATGTTGACAAAAAAAATACCACAATTCTGACGACGGAAGCTAAAGGTTGGGTCATTCAGACACTCACTGGACATTCGAGGGGTCTGTGTAAAGGAGAAGAGAGGACTGGCCGTACGGAGTGAGTTAAAGCCGACGCTAGTCTGTGCAAACTGACTCGTCCGGACTGTGACACACACACACACTTCACACAACAAACAACGAAACAAACATCAGTCTGACAGAACTGTGTACTGCAGAACTCGACAAGACAATGTGTGCGATTCAGTGCTGAGATCGGGGAGAGGGGGGGTGGGGGGTGATGGGGCGGGAGGGGGAGGGCGGGGCGTGGTGGTGGGGGGGGGGGGGGGGGGGGAGGAGAGGCGGAGTTGTCATCCTCACACAACAAGATGCTGCTCTACGTGTTTTTGTTTCAGAAGAGAAGAGATCCACACGGTCTGTGGCGATGAGGCGTTGTTCCACTGAGAAGGACTGAAGGAAGAGGATAATAATATAATATAATATAATATAATATAAAGCATCAAGTTGTGCGTTG
>NC_134883.1:45369400-45384400 GCF_041734735.1 Babylonia areolata
GGGGGGGAGGAAACTTGGTCACTTCCGGTACCACGCCATTGGCTCCCAGCATCCTTTGCGCCTCTGAATAGGAACCTGTGTATATATATATATATATTATATAGGCCACAGCCTCCCCGCGGAGATTTGCAAATGGCAAATCTTTATTATGCCCTGAACATCTACCGTAATGTGGGAAAGGAGATAAAGATGACATGGCTTGGCCATTTATTTTTGTTGGCGGGGCATTAGGAGGTGGTGGGGGTTCGGGATGCAGAAAGTCTGTTTTAGTGGGAGGGTGGGGGTGGCGGGGAGAGGGGGGGGGCGGTTGGGGGGGGCAGGATGGGAGGATGGGGAGTGGGGGGGGGGGTGCGGTGGGGGTTGGGGGGAAGGAGGGGGGGGGACGGCGTGAGTGGTGGTAAGGAAGATATGATAAAATCATAATATTACAGGGGTGTGTCCTCCTGGTTATGGCTACGCATCTGAATTTCGCATTTCTTGTGTATTCATATGCCCCCCCCCCCACCCCCCCGGCCCCACCTCCCCGTCCGCACCCCTCCTCAGCAGCACCCCCCCCTCCCCCTCTCGCGCCCCTCTTCCCTCTTTCTCTCTCGTTCACTCTTTCTGTCTCTCTGTCTCGCTGTATCTATGTCTCTTGTCTGTCCGACTGTATGTCTGTCTGTCTGATTCTCTGTCTCTGTCTCTCTTTCGTCTCACGCTCTCTCTCTCCTTCCATGTCTTTCTCAAGTGCCTTCATATGCCTCTCTCTCTGTCTCTCTCTCTCTCGTTTGAAAACATTCTGCTTATGGTTCACGCAGATTATCTATTTCTTCTTAATGTGCTTGGTGGTTTACTTATTGAACAGTAACGATTACACTACCTTTGATAAGGTGTCGGCCTATTTTGTATGTACATGGATGGAGATTCGCATGCACGCTGAGAGACTGTTCTTTGCATGTGTGGAGTAGTCTCTGAGACTTTTCTTTGTGTATGTTTAATGTCTGTTTTTCTTGGACAGTACCCATGAAATTGTGAACCCCATGCTATTATGGCATGTGTGCTAATGACATTAAACAGTTTCAGTTTCTCTCTCTCTCTCTCTCAGGTCGATACCCACTTCATATAAGAACAAAGATCAAATGTATTAGATACTGGCTTAGATTAATACAGCTCCCACTGACAAGAATAAGCAGACAAGATTATGGAATCAGTTAGATTCCGGGAAAGAAAGATGGGCGCTTTGCTTTTTTTTTTCTTTTTTTTCTTTTTTTTTTGTAAAGAATGTTTTAACCACACAGGGTTTTGGAATTGTCTGGACGTGTCAGGGTGTTGGCAATGATCGAATATTTCTCGCAGAATTTAAAGACAGATTGATTAACTCGTACAAACAGGATTGGCATGCCCACATTGAAGAGTCAGAAAACTACAAATGGTTCCTCTCTTTCAAGAACATTTTTCAGAGAGACAGAAAAATACATTAAAGTAATAAGTAATAAATGGCACCAGAACAAGCCTGGCTCGATTCAGACTTAGAACTTTAGGCCTAAATGCTAACAAAAAAAAGAGAGGCAAGGCCTTCAAGACTCACTTGTGATACACTTAAAAAAATCCAAGCTTTTTATGTATTGAGTATAATTTCAAAATGTAATGTTTAAGATGAGAAAGATCAGTTTAAAACAAATTAAGTCCCCTGGCATTAATTACAGAGTAATTTCCCTTTTTTACCATCTGCACCAAAACGTTTGCAAAATAAATAAAAAACTTCCATGCTTAGCAAAAGAAGTTCCTGTTTGAACAAAAAATTATAATAATGACTGCTCTTGTTGTTGGGTCAGAATATCAGATCAAAGTGCCAAGTTTAGAGAATACAAAAAATAAAAATATAACAGTAAATGCAGTTTGTATATAATTAGGCTTCATTTTTTTTTTTTTTTTTTTTTTTTTTTTTTTTGCGCCCATCCCAGAGGTGCAATATTGTTTTAAACAAGATGACTGGAAAGAAATGAATTTTCCCTATTTTTATGCCTAATTTGGTGTCAACTGACAAAGTATTTGCAGAGAAAATGTCAATGTTAAAGTTTACCACGGACACACAGACACACACGCACAGAGACACAAGTGAGTCAAAAAATGGTTCTCTGCCGACACGTCCGCACGGTCCCCTTGTCCTATGTGTGGTGTTTCAGTTGAACTCATTTCCTGTACACACACACACACACACACACACACACATCTCTCTCTCTCTCTCTCTCTCTCTCTATATATATATATAGAGAGAGAGAGAGAGATACTCCCAGGTGGATTTCTAATTGTCTTATTACATTCTGTTTCGGCTATTCCGAATTCTTCTGTGATGTGTTTCTTTTATCAAGAGCAGCACATGGTGATCGTCAACCACATATTATTTCATACCTCCGCCGTTTCGCTTCATAGACAGTGCTGCCGCGCTAACTTATCTTTCTTTCTATCCCCTGGAGCAAAGAAGATGCTTGCTGACTCAGTTTCGTCAGCGCGTGTGTCTCACTAGTCTGTGTCTGGCGTTATTCATGTTTTCATTTGGCAGCCTCGTGATTAATGTCCATCTGTCATTTAGTCATCTTCCGCACCACACATTCCTTCGTGTGTTTTTTTTTTTTTTTTTAATCGCTCACTTCTCTAACCCTACAACCCTCCACCCTACAAATGTGTGAATCATGTGCAGTCGATGGCCTACTAGAGGTAACGTGTCCGCCTAGGAAGCGAGAGAGAATCTGAGCGCCGCGCTGGTTCGAATCACGGCTCAGCCGCCGATATTTTCTCCCCCCCCCCCCTCCACTAGACCTTGAGTGGTGGTCTGGACGCTAGTCATTCTGTCACTCTGTGTGTGTATCTGTTTCCCTATCTCTGTCTCCCTCTTTCTCTGTTTTCTGTCTGACTTGTTGTCTCTGTCTGTCTCCCTCTGTCTCTCTTTCTCGTTGTCTCTGTCTCTTAGTCTCTCTCCCTCTCCTCCCTCTCCCTCTCTCTGTCTCTATTCCTCTCTGTCTCTCTCTCTGTCTTTCCCTCCGTCTCTCTCCCCCTCTCTCTCTGTCTCTATCCCTCTCTTTCTCTGTCGCTCTCTCTCTTTCCCTCTCTCCCCGTCTCTGTCTCTTTCCCTCTCTGTCTCTGTCTCCCTCTCTGTCTCTCTGTCTGTGTCTCTCTCCCTCCCTCCCCACCCCCCCTCGCCCCCTCTCTCTCTCTTTCTCTCTCAGCCGCCTCCCTTTCCTCCTCTCCTCAATTCCCCACCATTCGCATTCCACCCTCCCACCACCCACCACCCCACCCCAGAAGATAAAATTCAGTAATTGAAACAGCAAGTCATCAGTCATCACCAATCTGCCAGGTCAACCACCACCACCACCAACAACAGTTGTCTGACAATCCTTTTGGCAGACAACAAATTATTAACTAACCCCCACACCCCCTTCCTTCCTTCCTACACCCTTCTTTCCTCCCTCCCCTCCACCCCCACCCCCCCCCTACCCCCTAAGTAAGTGGAGGATTCCTTTCGGGTCGTGCTCGTGCGTGCTTTTCATTATCCTGTGAGCCAAAAATACACCTCGGGAGGCCTAAGGGAGGCTTCAAAGACCTCTCTGCGGTATTTTTTTGTATTTATCAAGATTTTGTGAAAGGAACGTGGTTAGACCGTTTACCTCCTCCTCCTCCTCCTCTTCTTCTTCTTCTTCTTCATTATCATCAGCAGCAGCAGCAGCAGCATCTTCTTTTTCATCATCATCATCTCCTCCTCCTTCTTCTCTTTCTCCTTCCTCCCTCTCTTCCATCATCATCTTCTTCTTCTTCTCTTCCTCCCCTCCTCCTCCTCTTCCATCATCATCATCAGCAGCATCTTCTTCATCATCATCATCTCCTCCTCCTGCTTCTCTTTCTCCTTCCTCCTTCTCTTTCATTATCATCATCTTCTTCTTCTTCTTCTTCTTCTTCTCTTCCTCCCTCTCTTTATCCTCCTCTTCCATAATCATCATCATCATCTTCTTTTTCTTCTTCACCATCATCATCTCTTCTGCTTCATCATCATCATCTTCTATTTCTGCTTCATCATCATCTTCTTCTTCTTCTTCTCCTTCTTCTTCTTCACCATCATCATCATCTTCTTCTACTTCATCATCATCATCACCTTCTTCTTCTTCTTCTGCCTCTTCAACATCATCATCTCTTCTTCTTCTTCCATCACCGTCATCATCTTTTTATTCTTCTTCTTCTTCTGCTTCATCATCATCATCTTCTTCTTCTTCTTCTTCTTGTTCTTCTCCTTCTTTTGCTTTTTTGTTTGTCAGAGACAACGGAAGTGTATATATGATAGTCAGTCGTGTCCGACTATGACCATCAGAACAGCAGAGGAGGCAACTGATGTTCCGACTATTTTGGGCTGGAATTTGATTATATTGGAGAGTGTCTTGCCCAAGTACATCCCCACTCTCTCGGTCAAGAAGGTTTTAGGACAGTCGGCGTTGGGATGGTTCCCAAAGGCCAACTAGCCCACAAGGCTGCAGCACTAAGAGCCAGTGCAATTTTGCCTCCTACAGTTTGAGAGTCATAGTCCTTCACAAAAGACTAAGCTGAAGTGTACCACAGCGGTTATTCTCAGTATCTGCTTCGCATGGTTGCTCACAATTTTATCTTCTGGCACATGCATGAATGCTCGTTCTTTTTTCTTTCTTTTTTTTCTTTTTTTCCCAAAGTTTCCGAACCTTGACTCAGTGCAAGTTGCCTGGCTTTGATTAGCGTTCAACACCTTACCTTTTGCGCTGGTGATCAACTTGTTAAGTGGGGGGGCAAAAGTGGGGAAAGCGGAAACATCTGCTTTGTCTGGCTAAAGCTTTCCTTCGTTTGGTTTGGCTCAAGATTATCTTTTTAAAGGGATTTGAAGGAGGGGGGGTGAAAAAAACGGAGATGATGGGGGTTGGGGGGGACGGGCGGGGGGGCGATAGAGAGATAAAAGGACAGAAGAGAGAGGGAGAGAGAGAAACAGACAGACAGACAGAGACAGAGACAGAGAGAATCACGAAAGTGTTATTGCACACACGCACCCTCTTTGTCTACCTCTCCCAACCCCTTCTCTTTCTTTCTCCCACCCCCTTCACACCCCCCCCTTCCATTTCTCTCTCTCTCTCTCTCTCTCTCTCTCTCTCTTAACATACATAGGTCGGCACAAACGCACTCATACCTATGAACGCAATGCAAATGGTTCCAGTTTGCTTTTTTTTTTCTTTTTTTCTTTTTTTTTTTTTTGAACACGTGCCATTTTCAGAGACCTGTTATTCAGAAACAAAACAAACTTCTGGGTGTAGTGGCTTTGACGCTGTCTGGTTGATGTGTGTGTGTGTGTGTGTGTGTGTGTGTGTGTGTGTGTGTGTGTGTGTGTGTGTGTGTGTGCGCGCGCGCGCGTGTGTATGTGTGTGTGTGCGTGTGTGCGTGTGTGATTGTGTGTGTGTGTGTGTGTGTGTGTGTGTGTGTGTGTGTGTGTGTGTGTAACTGGCTCTCTCAGTCTCTTTGTTTTGTTCCCTCTCTCCTACATGTCAGTTTCTTTCTGTCCCTCTCTCTCTCTGCATATCGCTTTTTTTTCTTTTTTTTTACTTTTTTTTTTTTCAAACTATCGTGACATCAGGGAAAAGTATTTACCCCGCAAATTTTTCTCCCGATCATCAGCGTTTTACATGACACTTTTGATGGCCAGTGACAAACACTGTAAAGTGGTTGCATGGTATATTTTTGAGGCTTTTTTTTTTTTTTTTTTTTTTAAAGAGGCATTTGGATTTAGAGAAAGTGTATAACAGTTAACTGAACAAATTATCAAAAATCAAAACGTGGTTAAACTTAGATACCTCCTTAACCGGATAATTATCAGTCGCACTGCTGTGTATGTGTATGTCTGTGGTATTGTTTATAATTATGTATAGTAGTAGGCCTCCTTCGGTCATGGCTGACCATGGATAAAGATGGATGGACGGATATAAGCCTGGGCAATGTAATATGGAAGAGAGGCTGTTGCCCATGCAGCTTGTCCCCCCCCCCACCCCGCCCCTCTCCACCTCGCTGACAGATCCAAAGGAACAGCAAGGCTGTTACATTTTGGTGCCAACGCGGCCGTAGGAGCTGCCGGAAATGACAACGTTTGCCATCCAACCGCCTTAGGGGCCCCACACCGGATTTTCTGTCAGGGTTTACTCCCTTAGCTAGGTGGCCGCAGGTAGCTCTCCAGAGCCCCTTTGATGGGTCATTTAATTCCACCAGGGTGTCTAGCCACCCTCCTCACCATCCTCCTGAGAGGACTGGTGGGGGTGCTGGTTTAGTCGCCAGTAATTCGACCCTGTGACAGGTAGTAGTACTGGGATCCAGGTTACCAGTAGCAGATATATCTATCTGACCTGACCGGTACGTATGTATACTGATATGTATTGAATGTGTTGTTTACTTGATTTTGGCGTTTGTTTTTGTTGCACTTTTTTTGTTGTTGTTGTCCTCGTCCCTATGACATGGGCGTATGGCCTAGTGCATTAAATCATCTGAGTTCTGAGTTCTGAGTTTTGAGTCTGAGTTCTGTCTCTGTATATCGCTGTTTCCTACATCCTCACTCTCCCTTTGTTTCCCCCTTGATTTTTCTCTATCTATCTATCTATCTCTGTCTGTCTGTCTATCTGTCTGTCTATCTATTTGTCTGTCTGTCTGTCTATCTATCTGTCTGTCTGTCTATCTATCTATCTATTTATCTATCCATCTATCTATTCAGCTGTCTATCTATCTATCTGCCTGCCTGTCTATCGTTCAATCTATCTATCTATCTATCTTTCAGTCTGTCTGTCTACCTGACTGGCTGTCTGTCTCTCTGTCTGACTATGATAATAATAATAATAATATGTATGTATAATATCTGTTCGTCTATCTGTCTGTCAGTCTTTCTGTCGACCTACTGCCCCAACTGACCAATCCCTGCCCCTATACCCTCATGAACCTCCATGTACAGCAGCCACCTCCTCCTTCATACCTAACCCCTATCCCCCCCACCTCATCGCACCCCCCCCCCACCTCCCCCCCCCCCACACACCCACCTCCCTTCCCCAGCACACACCACCACAAACCCTCTGGGTGGTGGGTGGGTGGGTGCGGGTGTGTGCTGATTATCTGGTTGTGGTTTTCCGCAAGTTATCTTTATTCTTATCTTATCTGTCTATTATAATCAATGTGCAATATAGTAGGCTATGCTTATAATTATATTCAAATAATGTTTCTTAATTCTTTCTGTTTTTACATTAAGGGCAGCTTGTTAGGTGATTTTTAACATTTTTTCTTCATTTTTGTTTTTAGGTTTCAAATTCTAAATATCTCCTGATTTTGTTGATTTTTGGTGAACATGCAGTCTGGTTATCATACTTTTAGAGCCAATAAACAAAAATCTTGTTATATATATCTAAGTATTTAAAAAAAATATTTTCTTTAGATGACTGTACGCGTGGTCGCGAGATGGGTTGGTTATCAAATGTCAGCATAATTTCTAAAGTTTTAACTCAATTGACTTCAAACTTTGCACAGTGATAGAACACAGTCAGATGCTTAAAACGGACTAAAACTCTCTATCTCCCTTCATAAGACCACAGTGTGATTGTGACAAACATGAAAACTGAAAATTTCTAAACCCACTTCTCTCTTACCTAACACCTTTAGAAATAGTCTATTGTAAGGCCACATGTGTCATGAGTCTGTGCAGAAAATTTCAAGTCAATATGACAAAAAATGTGGATTTTAGGCTGACATTAGTAACCATACTCTCCGAAAATGCTGAAATTGAGAAAACAGCATCTAAAAGTTTGAAAACAACAAAAGTTAGATAAAGACTGTTAACAGCATGCATAACACTCACCAAGGCTACTCATGGGCACCTGCTAAGTAGAATTGTTCAGTTTCTTCAGCTAACTGAGCAGCTTCATGTGTTCTTTTTTCTTCTTGCATCCTTCACCGCAGGCATTGCTTGAATGAATGAAGCTGCGATGCGTGCACGGTCAAGCTCTTCAAAACATAATTTTGTATAGTGTCCTTGTGGCATTCCTAATTCACCAAAAATGCTAAGTCTACCACTCTCCCCATCATTGTAAACAACACTGGCATCTTCTACAGCTAGACTAAGTCTTTTCCTGCCTACAAAAGAAGTTTTGGGGCACCGCTGCCAGATGATGTTATGCAGACTCTCGTTCGTGTTCTGTGACCCACCGTGCGCACATTTATTCAGGAGGGAGTCTTGGGTGAGCACCTCAAACACAGGCTTGGTTTGCTGGCAAACATATTCTGGGAATGCATTTTTTATTAGGATCTCCCTTTCCACTTTTGGATGGACACCACCCTCCACAATTTGTATGCTGTTTGTTGCGATGCTTCCATATTGCCCAAATATCTTTTTTCATCTGTGTGTCATTTTGTACATTTTTTCTAATGGCAGCCCCAAAATGACCCTGAATTTTTAAAATAGCCTTTTTTGTTAACTTTCCCTTTCCCCCTAACCCCTTTGTGATTTTTCCATTTTGCAATTTGAATTGCTTGTTTTTGTTTTCAGTGACAGTTTTCATGAGATGTCTGCCCATCCTTTTTTGTACATGCCCACAGCACTCTAATCTCTCTATGTTGGTATCATACACTGGTGGGTCTGCCTTTGTTAGAGTAGAAAATGACTTGCTGTCCCCATCACCTAAAAATGTTGTATACTTTAGGCCATATAATGTCTGTGAACGACGGAAAATAGTTTCTGTCCGGTTCCATTGCCCCCGCAGACCCTGTGTGGTTTTTGTCACACTCACCTTTCCTCTCATGAATTTCTCTCCAGGTCTGAAAATCTACATCTGTCTTCTTCTTTCTATTCTTGGCACATGAGTCACAGTGGTTAGATAAAGTCTCAGTATCAAGAACTTTTGACTGTTTGCCATGTACAGAAAGCACCGTCACTACCCCATTCTTACTCTGAAAGCCCCAGCGTTGATACGTACCATCACATGATACTGTAATGTTGTTTCCTTGGCTATCTTTGATTTCCCGAGCTGCTTTTTCTTTGCTTGCTTTTGCTACTTTCTTTGTTGCTTCCAGGATCCTTTTCTTATGAAGTGACCAGCTCCTGGTCTGTGGGGGTGGGGGCATGTTCATGTTACCTAAAAATTTCTTTCCACCTGTATAGTGTTTGCCTGAGGCAAATATTGCAAGTGCAAACCTCCTATCCACTTCATGAGTTTTGCCACATTTTTTTTAGAAGTGTCAAGACTAATTGTGTGACTGCATTGACAGTGAAAAGTAAATTTAGATGCCATGGAAATTTTGTCCTCTTTCACATGAAACAGGCGTTTGTTTGCACCTAGATCTAGTGGTTGTTTACATTTGGGACACAGCAGCTGAGACACAAAATCTACCAAGTTCTCACAGTCAACAAACCTAAATCCAGTCAAAGAATCATCTTTATCCAATTGAACACTTTTCTTCTCCTAATTTTGAATCTAATTTAGTAGCAGAAGAAGTTGATGGTGCTGGATAGTCTTGTTCAACAAGTGAGTCTGAGCTAGCTGAGGGGAGGAAAGAGTGGGGCCGATCAACATGTGTTTGTTCAGTGTCGGCTGATCTCTCACTTCTGTCACTGTCTTTGCTCTCTGATTTATCACTTTTTGTGAATCTGTTGCCATAAAACTGTCTCTTCTTGCGCCTATCCGACCTCACCTTCTTTGGTTTGCCCATGATAATGATCAAAATGATCAACACTAACTCAAAACAAAAACAAAAAGAGACTCTCTGAACTGACTCACTTGCTCCGCTCACAGCTTGTGACGCGATGCCGAAAGCAGAAGAAAGAAGCCATCTCATTGGCTGGGAGCGGGCCCTGTACCATAGCCTCATGTAAACAGGAACCAATGAAAATGCTTCTTTTGGCCAATGTTGGCAAGCATTTGACCCCAATAGAGGGATTTTTGCTGAACATTTTGGTGTTTCATTTTTGTGTGTACGCCTTGTAGAAGCTGAGATACGGTGGTACAAAGGTTTCGCATATTTAATGAGGTGATCGATTTGTAAACAAACATTGCATGCAGGTTTGAAAACATGCAAATAAACTATTTTAGCATCTTTATTTTATTTTTAGGATGGTAAATATTGAAAATAGAGATACTAAAACATCATTGTGCAAAATATTGAAAAATCACAAAAAATAAAGAAAAAATGTTAAAAATCACCTAACAAGCATTACCTGCAGTATGTGGATGTATGTATGAAACGGTGTATGTGGTTGTTTTTTTTACATTTGTGTCTTCGTAATATTCGTAAAAGCTGTTGTTGACTTTTACAGTTATGGTCCACATGTTGTTTACTTGTCTATGTTGTGATAATGCACTGGACCAAATTTCTCCAGTTGGAGATAATAAAGTTATTCTTATTTATATTCTCTTATTCCTACCTCTCCCTCCAGACACTTCGTACACTCCCCCCCCCCACCCTCCCCCCCTGACCCCTCCCCCCACAACCAGCCCCCCACCCCCACACACCCTCCTACCCTCTTCCAACACCAAATATCGATAGTTCTTCTTCTTCTGCGTTCGTGGGCTGGAACTCCCACGTTCACTCGTATATACGCAAGTGGGGTTTTACGTGTATGACTGTCGTTTTTAACCCGCCATGTTGGCAGCCATACTCCGCTTTCGGGGGTGAGCATGCTGGGTATGTTCTTGTTTCCATAACTACATCGAACGCTGACGTGGATCACAGGATCTTTAACGTGCGTATTTGATCTTCTGCTTGCCGTATACACACGAAGGGGGTTCAGGCACTAAGCAGGTCTACACACGTGTTGACCTGGGAGATCGTAAAAAATCTCCACCCTTTACCCACCAGGCGCGGTCACCGTGATTCGAACCCTGGACCCTCAGATTGAAAGTCCAACGCTTTAACCATTCGGCTTTCGCGCCCGTGTATCGATAGTTCAATTCTCCCCGTGTAAACCCCTCCCATCCCCCACACCCCCACAACCCACTCACCATCCTTCTCCCATCAATCACACCCCTCTCTCCACACACACACACACACACACACACTACCCCACCCCACCCCTCTCCTCACCCCCTCCCCCCAGTTCAATTCTCCTCGTGTATGCACACCCCCCCCCCTCCCCTCCATCTCCCCCATCCCAGCACTCTCCCACACACCCTCTCAACCCCCATACCTCCCCCCCTCCGACCCCCACACACACCCTACCCCCACACGCACATAGCCAGAAACGGGTGACTGATTTGCTGTTGTTGTTGTTATGGATGTTGTGGTGCCTCTGTTCAGCTGAGCGCCGCGGGACTGCTGGGCATCATCTACTGTGCCGTCACCCACAGGTACACCTCCTCCAGGACCACCAAGGCTTTTGTGCTCAAGGTGAGAGTATGGCGAACCGCAGGGGGCAATAGTAGGAAAGTTTATATATATATATATTTTTTTTTTTTCAACATTTTTGATTGAGACAAAGGTTTACAGATACAGAATATATATATGTTTTGTGCATTTGAAAGTATAGGGTAAGTATATAAATAAGTACTGACAAATCTATAACAGCAAAACAATATATGTTCAATGTCAAAGTTCCAAGGTAGCATTGTATAGCTTAATCTTGTATCAAACAGTTATAAAGTGCCCATTTTTCCACAAACTTGTTATATTCCATAGTTATGTTAGAGGCATACTTGTCTACTTCATATGCCTGTTTGAGGTCTTTTTTTTGAACATTTGTAATGTTGGTTTTACTTTGTTGATTCTACATTTGTATACATAGAATTTAGCTATCAACAAGATATATGAGAAACATTCATCAGTTTTCATTTTGTTATGTCCAAAAAGCACCAGTGTGTCATTCAGGTTAAGTCTGTCACAATGTAAACACTTTTCTTTTAAATATCTCACAAACTCCTTCCAAAAATGTTGTACATGGTTACATTCCCATAAATAATGCAGAATTGTTTATATTTTAGTTTAATCTTTTCATTATTCCTTTTTTTTTTTTTTTTTTTTTTTTTTTTTTTTTTTACTAACAGCTGAGCTAAATAAACTGACATCAGTGTTTTTATGAAATCATGTTATTAGAATGTGTCAGTGTGTTGATATCGTAGTCATTTCGGTTAACTTTTGTTGTTGTTGTTGTTGTTGTTGTAATTTTGAAGTTGTGTGTGTGTGTGTGTGTGTGTGTGTGTGTGTGTGTGTGTGTGTGTGTGTTGGTTCGTAATTTTGAAACATTATATAATTATGCGTTTTAAAGAGGGAACGACCGGCAGTTATAATTGCCACTTTCATAATGAACATTTATAGTACAAAAAAACAAAAAAAAACAAATTATGTCACATTCTATTTTCCTGTTGTTTTCGTCAGATATGATACACCATGATTATTTCACTGCTCCTCAGTTTTTGCGATGTCGTGAGAAGTATGTATTAAATTAAACAAGTCGTGTTTGTATGGCACTGCATTACGATAAATCATACGCACATACGTAGGCGCCTTATCCTCCTCCTCCTTCTTCTCCTTCTTCTCCTTCTTCTTCTCTTCCTCATCTCCTCCTCCACCTCCAAAATGACGCCTGGCAAGAAGAAGAAGAAGAAGCATTAGTAGTAGTAGCAGCAGCAGCAGTAGAGGTAGTGGTAGTAGTCGTAGCCGAGCAGAAGGCAGTAGAGGTTGCTGTTGTTGTAGTTGTAGTTGTAGAAGTAGTAGCTTTTGTGGTGGTGGTGGTGGTGGTGGTGGTAGTAGTAGTAGTAGTGGCAGCAACAGCAGCAGCAGCAAAACAGAAAACAAACAAACAAACAACAACAACAAAAAACCCGCTTAATTTATTTTCAGAGTTGAAAAAAGCCCAAAAAAACCCAGTTTTTGCTGCCAGTAATAAGCCATACCATGCGCATCAGACAGAAGCGGGTCATGTTGCCACGTGAGCTATTCTTGGAGAGGAAGCTAATGTCTGATTGATGGCGGTTGTGGAACTGGTTTGAGGGTGCAGGCTTCCCCCCCCCCCACCCTCCCCCCCATCCCGTTCCATTCTTCGCGTGCGCGCGTTTGTGTGTGTGTGTGTGTGTGTGTGTGTGTGTGTGTGTGTGTGTTTGTGTGTGTGTGTGTGTGTGTGTGTGTGTGTGTGTGTGTGTGTGTGTGTGTGTGTGTGTGTGTGTGTGTGTGTGTGTGTGTGTGTGTGTGTGTGTGTGTGTGTGTGTGTGTGTGTGTGTGTGTGTGTGTGTGTGTGTTTGTGTGTGTGTGTGTGTGTGTGACATACACGCACAGGGTATCATAGTTGGTGTTTTCTTCAGATGCAAAAAAAAGAAAAAAAAAAAAAAAAAAAAAAAAGTTGGGTAAACTGTTTGGAAGGCGGAAAGTAAGAATGGAAGAGATAAAGCAAGAGAGAGAGAGAGAGAGAGGCAGACAGACAGACACAGAGAGAGACAGAGACATAGACAGAGACAGAGGGAGGCAGAGACAGGCAGACAGAGACAAGATACAGAGAGAGGGGAAGAAAGAGAGAGAGAGGGAGAGACAGACTGACTGAGACAGACAGACAGAGACAGAGACAAAGAGACAGAGGGATACAGAGAAACAGATATAGATCGAGACAGGGAGACAGACAGAGACAGACAGACAGGCACAGACAGAGACAGAGGGAGACAGAGAGACAGAGACAGAAGGAGGCCCAGGGACACACACACACACACACCACACACACACACACACACACACAGAGGGAGAGAGAGAGAGAGAGAAAGAGAGAGAGAGGGAGAGACAGACTGACTGAGACAGATAGACAGACAGACAGACAGACAGAAGGAACAGCAAAGCAAAAAAAAACCTTCCCGAACAACAAGTGTGTTGTCTGCTATTAAAGAAGGTCGGGGAAGCAGTGGCCGGGTTCCTCCCCACCGCTCTAAAAATAGGTGGATAGCGCATGCCTTCATTGAGCCCCTATGCAAACTGAAGCCTGCGGAAGTGTTCAATCAGCCATTTTGATACTCGTGCCAGAACAACAGCGCGAAGCGGTAACTTCATATTTTGTAGCCGAGCGCTCAGCTGGCTACGATGACTGCTTCACGGCAAGCTTTCATTTGCTCGTGGCGTTAGTTAAGCTGACATTCCTGTGTGTGCCTCCATGGCTAGTTTGTGCTACGTGTCACTGCACTGTTTTCCTGTAAATGAACCATTGGCAGATATCAATCAAGACACAACATTTGGCATGTCGTGGAGGCAAGCATAACTCGATTTCATTGAAGATACACGGTTACAGTTCAGAAGCTATCACCAGTTAGCACATGACTTCTCAACTGACTGACAGCCAAATACGAGTCTCAGTATGGCGTCCAGTTGGTTTCAGCTTTCCTGGCCAATGAGCTATCCATCTATTTTTAGATTAGTGGTTCTTCCTCTCTTTCTTCTCACTGCACCCACCCTGCTGTGTTTTGTAAACCCGCACACACACACACACACACACACACACACACACACACCTCTTCCTGTCTGAGACATCGTTGTAGTATATTCCGGGATAGCGTTAACGTGCAATAATTATGGCCCCTAGCCAAATTCAAATGTATTGGCTTGAACTCATGAACACCGGAAATACGTTGCTTACGAAAAGCCAGGAAGTGATGAGAAGAGAAAGGGGAGTCGACTGATGTTCCGATTAGCCAACAATTCTTGTCAAACCCGAAACGGATACTCGTATTACGGATGAAATCGGATAGAAAACAGGCAATGGAAGAAAAAAAATGTATATTATTTTATATGTGCTAACGGCCACGTTGTAAACATCGATTTTCGTCCAATCACCGAAGTTAAACAACAACGTCGGGCCAAGTTAGTACTTGGATGGGTTACCGCTTTGGAACACCAGAGGCTGTTGGCATTATCTTTTAAAATTTTTATTTTTTTAAAATTTTTTTTTTAAAGGAGAAACTGAGGTGGCAGAATGGTAAGACACTTATCTGCTTTTAACTCACTCAGTACGGCCAGTCCTCTCTTCTC
>NC_134883.1:45389400-45401900 GCF_041734735.1 Babylonia areolata
TCACAAATGATTCTTCATTTTATGTCAGTGACGTGTAGATTCATATTATTGTACATTCATGTCTATCCATTAATTTTTCCACATGCAGTATTTTGTTTGTTCTTTAACATTCTTTGTCAGGACCACAAACTTGGATTATATTATTTCCTAATCACATCACTGAAACATGTACCTATGTGACGCTATCACTAGTATCAGGCTGTGTTTTTACCATGGAGCATGAATGTTAGCATTTATTTTGTGGCCGGTGTGCACTTGTACGTATTTGCGTGTGTGAATGTGTGTGTGTGTGTGTGTGTGTGTGTGAACGCACGCAGCCTTGCGCTTGTTTTCTTGTCATAACTATGTTCATAATTTGACATGTATGTCTCAAATTAAACAATGATATTGTTAAATATATAATATTGTTAAAATATTTATCTGTGTTAACTATTATACATAATTATAGCCCACACAATCCTATACCCAGGAATCTGAGACAGATGCCAACAAGACAGATGCAAGAGAAAGAAAGGAAGAAAATGAGAAAGAAAGAAAGCGAAAAACGGAAACACTGAATGTTTTTTTTTTTAAAAAAGGGAAAAAAAAGTCAAAGACAGGCACCATAAAGAAAGAAAGAAAGAAAGAAAGAAAGAAAGGAAGAAGAAGAAGAAGAAGGTTTGGGGATTAAAGACAAGAAAAAACCAACAACACGAAAGTAACTTTAGCATTGCAACACTCTGGACATAAAATGCAATCACTGGCAGGCGAAATCATAGCCCCCCCCCCCTCCCCTCCCACCCCCCTCCAATAAAACGGAATATGGCTGCCTACGCGGCAGGGGCTAAAAACGGTAATGCACACCAAAAAACCTGTCTGATCACACGAGCCAACGTCAGTGAGAGTTGCGGCCCATCAATGCAGAAGAAGAAGACGGAGGCTGAAGAGGATTTTGTGCTTGACAATTTGTGCATGTGGAAATTAGTGTGGGGGCGGGTTTGTGTGCGTCAGTTTTACCTCAAAGCATCCCTCTTGCAACAAATTACGTACTCGTGCATTTTGACTTTCTTTTGGGATGTTGAAATATCTGCCTTTTCTGTTGCAAATCATGAAAGGATATTCTTAATTTGCACAATGATTGTTTTTGATTATAATTACGATATCCTTCAAGCAAATAAGGTTCGGTTCTGTATTCAGGAGTAATTTTATTATAAAATTAGTAGTTTAGATTTTTTTTTCAGATTTGTTTCTCTTCCAGAATAAAACATATCCATATTCAAGTTTATTCATTCTAACGTGGCTAAGTCTATGAATATTTAATGTTGACTGATTATTCCAAATGTGTCTTAAACTAAGATTCTGTGTTGTAGGCCTGTGTTCGTTTGTGCAATGAGTATTGGGGTTTCGGTATTGTGTGTATATATATATATATGTGTGATATATGTGTGAGCACAAGTGACATTGGTGATGTATGCACATTTGCACTGTGTTGGTTCAGAACATAGGTGTTGTGTGTACGTGTGCACTATGTCACATATGTTGTAAGTACGTGTGTACTGTATGAGTACAGAAGTCCTCATTCCGTGTGGTTGTGATTTTTTGTTAGAACAGTAGAAATTCATGACCATAGTTGGCTTTTAACACAATATTTTTTTACCCCCACATCTCTCTCTCTCTCTCTCTCTCTCATTCGCTTCATTTCCATTCGTCCTTGTTTTAGGCGAGGGCTGAATGCACACACGCACACACACACACACACAGTGACACACGCACGCACGCACGCACACACACACGCACGCACGCACGCACGCACACATACACACACACACATGCACACACACACACACACACACACACACAAAGTGTCTTGCAGATCCATTTGGTACTTTGTTAGTACTACAGTAGTTTTTTTCTTGTCTTGTCTCAGTCTGGTCATGGCTTGTATTGTCTTGTCCTCTCTGTCTCTCTATTTCTGTCTCTTTCTCAGCTGCATATGATTTGCCCTCTTTGCAAACATTGGTAATGAAATGAGACCTATTCCGTTTCGTGTTAAAAGGAAAATAAGAGTGTAACAGACTGAACAGACAAAAAAAAACAAACAAAAAAACCCAGCAAGATTTGAAAGAGCAAACTACACTTCTGTCATTTAGCCGGAAAACATTACTACTGAACACCACCGAAGTGACTCAGCAGTAGCGCTGGGTCTCCTCTGCCGAGTGTGTAGCCTTTCTGGCGATTTAAAGTTGATGATTCCTAAATTGTGGATTGCCGGGGCTTGGATTTCCTGGGTGTAAGCCGTGTATGGGGTACTTGGAATGAGTACAGTCAAATAACGAGGTTTTTTTTCTCTCCGACTATATCTCTTTTTTTTTTTTTTTTTTTTTTTGTCTACTAGGTGTATCATCACTTATGGATCACAAAAAAAAGTGTTCTTAGATTTCTGTGATTATCCGTTGCTATGGAAACAAATCAAAATGGCCGCCTAACAATGTATCAAAGAGATCGGGTTTGTGGTCCATGTGTTTGCATACAGACACTTTTTTTGTTATGTGGACTTGATACACAATGACATTATCTTCATTTTCACGTGAGATTGTGTTGATTGTTCAGTTATTGTACTTTTTTATGAATTTTTGAAATTTTGGGTATTGCGAAATCCTCAAAATTTACAATGGGTAAAAAGATAGGAACTGCTATGAATTAAAACCCAGAGAATATTTTCATACATACTCGAGATAGAACTTCAATAAAATGACATAAAACAATCATGCAAAGACTCGTGGTTGTAGGTTTACTCATCATTGAGCAAGTCCAAGGTATGTTGTCAAGGCCAGAAACTTGACGACTTGTGTCGAAATTGAACAACAACAAAAAAATTATTAATAAACACTTTCGTGATTCAGCAAGCAATCTTTATTGGGCAATTTTTTTTTCATTGTTAAAGACATTTTTACAGTAGAAAAAAAACAACTTATGCATATGATAGAAGAATCAAAATCCATCAAAAACCCAAATCATGAAAAATCATCATTTTTGGTCTCTTTGGCACTCCTGTGTCCCCCCCCCCTTAATGCCACTGAAATGGTGCAGATGATGGGGCAGCAACAACAACAACAACAAGAAAAAGAAAAGCCAGAGAAAGATGACAACATGAATGGTGGTTCGTCCGTCGGAATCGACGAGGACCATCTAGTCATCCTGGGGGTGGGTGGGTTGGGCTCTGTAGGTGCGCAGATGACTGATCAGGCCAATCCGCGCCCGGAAGGTTCTGACGCAGTGTGGACAGGGGATGGTGGCGGCTGTCGGGGGATTTGCTGGCACTGCTTTTCCTGGCCTGTCTGTGTTGCTCTGCAGTGCAGCGATTCTGTTGGCCTCACAGGATTTGGCGCCTTTGTGGACAGCTGAACGCCACTTTGGTCTGTCCATTGCATTCAGCTCCCATGTGTCGTGGCTGATGTTGAAGGCCTTCATAGAAGCTTTCAGAGTGTCTTTGAAGCGCTTCTTTTAACATGAATAAAAGATAGTTGAAGGGAGGGTTGAGGAGAGGAGAGCATCAGTATACTATTTTATGTGTATGTTTGTGTGGGCACGCACGCACACACAAACATGTAAACGTCTCAGTGCATGATCATAATAATTATGTATAATATTAATAATCATATCACAAAACTGAATGTCTGAGCAGCGTGTTTGCTGAAAATGTGGACATGATATTTAAAAAAAAGAAAAAAAGAAAAAAAAAGATGTGCATATATATCTCTCGGATTGTGCTTCCTTGTGTTTGCTCGCTCTCTCTCTCTGTCTCTCTCTCTCATTGTCTTCCTCCCATCTATCTGTCTCTCACACTTAACATAAATCATAATTGGCTGTTGATATTCATGTAGGCTACATTCGTTTATGTTTTAAATGCATAATGATTTATCTCCAGTCTGTAGATCTGTTTCAAACAGTTTTTTTTTTTTTTCACATTCACTCTTGTGTATGATAATAATTATGGTTTTCTACAAACATGTTCGTCTTCACATAATACCCCCTGCCACATTTGTGTTGTGATCTACAATTTCTTTGTGTCATCCTCTGTGTGTGTGTGTGTGTGTGTGTAAATATAAACTTTTGTATTCCATTTTAATTGGAATCTAAAGTGCAAGAGATTAGTACGAGCATCTTGCTGTGCAAAAGCATGAATGAGTCTGTGTATAATATGTGATTCTATATCCCTAAAACTTATTTTTTTATTGTTGTGGACATGCATCCGTGAATGTGTTGTTGTGAGTACATTTTTCGACATCAAATGATGATTCATCAATAAATATTGCTTTGAACATCAGATTTCAAATCTGTTTCTGTTCGTTTTGACTTTTTAATTTTTAAAAAATTTATTATGACTTGTTCACTGGTGAGTTTATTTCTGCTTGTATATATACAATGTACATGTATATATATATGTACATTACTGGCACATAAATTGCCATATCTCATTATCTCTGTTTGTCTGTGTCCCTCACACACACACACACACACACACACACACATACACACACATGCCAAGTGCATTTTTCAACAGAATTTTACAGGGGATAGATGACCTTTTTTGTTGTCTTTGGTTCTTTTATGTGCGCTTAGTGCATGGCTGTACACAGGACCTTGGTTTATGATCTCATCCGAAATACTAGCACCCGGACCACCAGTTAGATTTCTACTGCAGGGGGGTGGGGGTGGGGGGGAAGTAAGAATCCTGGCCCATTCACATGACTCTAAACCCAGGAACATTCGCTCTCCAGTTGGAGGCATCACCACTGACTTGCATGACTGCTCTGATAGTGTCTGCTGAGAGGAAGGAAGGTGGCTAAATGGTAAAGATGCTTATCTCCCAATACAGCATCTGTATTTCCAGAGAAAATGACAATGTTAAAGACACACACACACACACACACACACACACACACAACCGAAACCGGGTTATTACATAGACACTTTGTTTACACAAGCGAGTCCAAAACGTAGGAAATGCAGTAACAACTGATTCCGATTCCACCCACATCCCTCTTCACCAATGCTCTACAGCAAAGGGGTTAAAACAGCTGCAGTCACACATTTGGGAAAAGAAAACGAAGAAGAGGAAAGTTGAAATCTACTGATTTGTTTTTTTAATCAGGTAAAACAAAACAACAACAACAACAAAAAAACAAAAAAAAAAACAAAAAAAAACAACGAAAAGAAAAGTAAATGACCAGAAAATTGTAGGTGACTGTTTTTTTTTCTTTCCTTTTTTTTTCTCCCCCCATTCTATCACCATAGCTCAATTTCATTCATTCCAACATGCTTAAACTTTCAGGACAAAAATACACATTGTTGCCAAAAATTTTATTTTCTAAATAAAGAAATGAAAAAAAAAAAAAAAAAATTACAAAACAATACCCATCCTCCACTCCTCCCAAATAAAACAACAACAACAACAACAACAAAACCCATTATGACACCACCACCACACCACACACACCCTTTATAAAACAACAACAACAACAAAACAACACATGTTTATAACATTCTGGTGTTGTTCCAGACAGCAACTGTTCATCTCTCTCTCTCTCTCTCTCTCTCTCTCAACAACAAAAGCCATTAAGACACCACCATCACATCACACACACCCTTTATAAAACAACAACAACAACAAAACAACACATATTTATAACATTCTGGTGTTGTTCCAGACGGCAACTGTTCATCTCTCTCTCTCTCTCTCTCAACAACAACAACAAAACCCATTATGACACCACCATCACATCACACACACCCTTTATAAAAGAAAAACAACAACAAAACAACACATATTTATAACATTCTGGTGTTGTTCCAGACGGCAACTGTTCACCTCTCTCTCTCTCTCTCTCTCTCTCTCAATAACAACAACAAAAGCCATTAAGACACCACCATCACATCACATACACCCTTTATAAAACAACAACAACAACAAAACAACACATATTTGTAACATTCTGGTGTTGTTCCAGACGGCAACTGTTCACCTCTCTCTCTCTCTGTCTCTCTCAATAACAACAACAAAAGCCATTAAGACACCACCATCACATCACACACACCCTTTATAAAACAACAACAACAACAAAACAACACATATTTATAACATTCTGGTGTTGTTCCAGACGGCAACTGTTCATCTCTCTCTCTCTCTCTCAATAACAACAACAAAACCCATTAAGACACCACCATCACATCACACACACCCTTTATAAAACAACAACAACAACAAAACAACACATATTTGTAACATTCTGGTGTTGTTCCAGACGGCAACTGTTCACCTCTCTCTCTCTCTCAACAACAACAACAAAACCCATTAAGACACCACCATCACATCACACACACCCTTTATAAAACAACAACAACAACAAAACAACACATATTTGTAACATTCTGGTGTTGTTCCAGACGGCAACTGTTCATCTCTCTCTCTCTCTCTCTCTCTCAACAACAACAACAAAACCCATTAAGACACCACCATCACATCACACACACCCTTTATAAAACAACAACAACAAAACAACACATATTTGTAACATTCTGGTGTTGTTCCAGACAGCAACTGTTCATCTCTCTCTCTCTCTCTCTCTCTCAACAACAACAACAAAACCCATTAAGACACCACCATCACATCACAGTCACCCTTTATAAAACAAAAACAACAACAAAACAACACATATTTATAACATTCTGGTGTTGTTCCAGACGGCAACTGTTCACCTCTCTCTCTCTCTCAATAACAACAACAAAAGCCTTTAAGACACCACCATCACATCACACACACCCTTTATAAAACTACAAAAACAACAAAACAACACATATTTGTAACATTCTGGTGTTGTTCCAGACGGCAACTGTTCATCTCTCTCTCTCTCTCTCTCAAGCATGCAGTTCAAAGTTCTTTTGATTTGTAGATATATATATATATATATATATATATATATATGCATATTTTCACCATACTATAACAACAGTTTCAGTTTCAGTAGCTCAAGGAGGCATCACTGCATTCGGACAAATCCATATACGCTACACCACATCTGCCAAGCAGATGCCTGACCAGCAGCGTAACGCAACACGCTTAGTCAGGCCTTGAGAAAAAAAAAAAGAAATAAAGAAATAGAGCAACTGTTCAATATTGAAGCAAATCAACAATGATTTAGATCACCCAGTACAACTATTCAACAGATTCAACAGACTTTTACAATGTTTATGTTTATTTCACATCAACTGCACAAAAGATCAGCTACTGCACCCCGATTTTCTTTAATAAATAAAGCCTCTAGTTAAAGATCAGTTACAATAACTAATCAACCATTTACTACAACCTGATATCTTTTAAAACAAAGCCTTTAATTAAAGATTAATAATTTTATACAACATGATTTTTTTTTTTTTTTTAAATAACTAGATACAGCTGACAGATTCCTTAAACCTTTGTGAAACATACATGTATGTAAACAGGAGAGAAATCTGTGTACATTTAAAAAAAAAAATATATATATATATATATAATTTCAGGAAACAGAAATACCTTGCCTCTCCTTTTCACTTGTACTTGATAATTATTCCAAACAGATATAATATATAAATCACAACACTTATTTCACAGCAGAAGCAGTGATGGCACTCCCCCCCCCCCCCCCCCCCCCCGCCCCCCTTCCTTCTTTCTTTTGTCTATACAGCTATCAGTTTCTTGGTAAAGAAGATCTTGGCCATTATGGCCCTTTATGACAAAGTCCCTGTTGTCAAGATTAATTTTGTCAAGCTTTTAAACTGAGAATATAGCTGTACAAGAAAAAGCACACACACACACACACACACACACACACATATATATATATAAATATATCACAAAAACTTGATTGTCTATACATATCATATATACATGCAAAAGGCAATCTAGCTTTTTTGTGTGTTATTTTGGCTGTAATAACCATGGCTATGAATAGTTGTGCAATTACTGTATTAGGCTTAGGACAAAAGTGAATATTGTCAGGCTTTCAAGATTTGTATAAGCTTTTAACAGGCTTAAACACATAGCTGTTCAAGACAAAAAATGAAAAACCCACCAAAGTTCTTCACTGATACAAGGGGAGTAATTCACATGTGAAAGGCATTTCTACTTCTGGGGCTGTTTCAACCGGTGTCTTGCATTATTGTTACCTTGGTATTAGCTCTTGTTAGAGCCCAGTTATAATTTTCAACATATATATATTGTTTTTCCTTCTTCAGTTCTTGCTAACTATGGTTTATTGTTTTGTAACATTTCTTTTTAGTTCTTCCATTTAGACCAGCAAATATGTTTTGTGAGGATCAGGATGTATGTATGAAAATGAACGTGATTTTACACACACATCATCATGACTTTCAGTACAATACGACTGTAAATGTCATTCATGTTGGAAAACAGGAAGAACAGAGAGAGAGAGAGAGAGTGTGTGCGCGCGTGTGTGTGTGTGCTGAGGGGGAGGGGGGGGGGGGAGGAGGAAATGGGGTGTGGGGGGTGGGGGTGGGGGGCTAAAAGTGCATCTTCCTTAATCGTCAACAGTTCTGTTTTGATTTCCCTATTCTGTGACAACAGCAGTTTCTTGATGAGTAATAACTCTGTCATGGTAGATGCATATGTTGGATATTCTCATGTTTCCATAATCCACTGAATGCTGACAACAACGATGCAGAATCTTCAACATGCTCACTTCATCTTCTGCATGTGCACAGTACACGCATGAAGGGGGTTTAACTCACTCAGTACGGCCAGTCCTCGCTTCTCCTCTACACAGACCCCTCGGATGTCCAATGGGTGTCTGAATGACCCAACCTTTAGCTTCCGTCGTCAGAATTGTGGTATTCTTTGTCAACATTCACGTCTTCAGTATAAGAGCCTTCCGCTTGCAATATTTTGATGATGGTAATTGGGGTGAAACACTGTTAACGTCGTCTCTTTCGCCGTTCGTATGGAGAGAGTTAAGCAAAAGCAGGTCTGCACGCACGTTGACCTGGGAGATCAGAAAAAATCTCCACCCTTCACGCACCAGATGTTGCCAAAATTGGGCATCAAACTCAGAACACCTAAGCATGAACCCAGCGCTCTTACCACTCAATCATGGGCCCTATACACATATTATCAGATTGTCAGTATAACTAAATCTTAAAAAAAAAAGAAAAAAAAAAGAAGAATTTTTGTTTTGTGTAACTGTTCTAGTGTCTAACACTTTAAAAGTCACTTGGGTATGGAAGATGAATTGCATTTTTTGAATTGCATTTTTTGCTATGTTGCCCTGCTTTGAGTGACCTCAGACAAAGATGAATTCAACCTAAATATTATAAAGATCCCTGTGCTTTTAGATTTAATCTGCTCATGTCGTCAAAACATGAGCTTACCCAACAAAACTTGGCCATATATTTATATGAGGCATTGAAGAGACTTCGAATTGTTATTTTGTGAATGTTGTAGAGTATTGTATTAGCCACTTTTGGTTGATTTGTGATGTTGGTTTATCGTGTCAAGTCATTTTCCTTATTTATGTTCTTGTATGACCCCCTTCAGTAAGGGGCTTTGGCCTTAATCTGAATAAAACATAGTTATCGTTATGGTTATCTCTCTCATAATAACATAATAAACATAGCTGAAAATCACTTGCATGAAACAAAATCTATTCATGAGCAAACTATAATCATCTTGGCTTTGAAATCAAGTGTTCAATGGTGATTCTTCAAAACAGATTTCTCCAAAGTTTGAGCAAGACATGTAACTTTGTAAGAAATGCTGGTGGCATATTATGTGACCAGATCCTGCCGACGGTGGTAAATGGGGTGAAACGCTGTTAACATCGTATCTTTCGCCGTTCGTATGGAGAGAGTTAAAGTGCTTTTTCTTTTTTTTCTTTTTCAAGAGGATCGTGAAGAAACAGAAGTAATGCCAGCCTTTGCATAGATATATATATATATATATATGATATGGCGAATCTATGCATGCACATCTCTCATGTACCAAGTAGTATCAGTAAACTAGAACTGGAATGGTATTATATCACAGACTGCTTCAACAGTGCAAGCTGCCACTGACTTGGAACAGCGATTAATTTTCTCATACATCACACATGACTCACCCCTCCCACCTTTATATAAATTATAGACGAATCATACACAACAACACATCATATAAAACTGTGAAACAAACGCAGCAAATCTTGAGCAAGTATCATCATTGCTTTAATTTCTTCTTCTTTTTTTTTTTTTTACCTCTGATCATTTAATAAATACTCTTTCATAACTGCCTTCATTGAATTAAAATTTTGTAGGCCTTTAAAAAAACCAAACCAAACCAAACCAAAAAAAACCAAAAACAACCCCACCTCCTCCCTCCCCCCCTTGCCCCTGCCACCCCCCCCCCCCCCCTCCCAACGTCCCTCTCAAACTACACAACCTAATGAACTGCAAAATTCAAAGGTGGAAGTTATTTTGTGACCTCTCCTTCTCCACCTCCTCTGTCATCACCAACATCTTTTGTTTTGGGGTGGTTTTTATTTTTTATTTTTTACAATTACCCTACATAGATAAATATATAGATAAATACATAAATACACAAATAAATAAATTTGAAACTGAAAAAACAACAACAACAAAAAAAACCCCACTAAAACCCCCATAAATAAATAAATGAATAAATGCATTTTAAAAAAAAGAAAAGAAATGATAACTTATCTATTATAGGAAACAAACAATCGAAAAACAAAAAAAAACAAAAACACAAGTCTTTAAAACAGGCTTCACTTTCGGACAGTTTGTTCCATGCACAGCAGTCGTACAAATCAAAACCACCACACCTAAAAAAACAACAACAACCCAACAACAAAAAAACATGAGCTCACTGGAAATGGATTTCAGCAGGGCAGATGTAAAACCCATCCTCTCTCCTCTCGTCCCCCATGGAGCAGAGGTGAAGGGAGTCTACCCTCTGCTGTCCGAAGTCCATGTCCGTGAAGCCGTCGTAGAGCCAGGGGTCCACGCTCTTGGAGCCCTTCTGCCGTGCCACGGGCCGTGTGACCTTCATGAGGGTCATGTGCGGCACGAAGTCGTGGTTGTCGCGGATCTCCACCCCGGCCTCCTTAACCAGGAGCTTGACGTGGTCCACAAAGTCAGTGAACCCCTGGTGGGGCTTCACTTTGGCGTAGACCACCCGGCTGTAAAAGTTGCCCACCCCTTCCAGCCACAGAGGCTCCTTAGGGCGGCTGGACTCCAGCTCTGGCTGGATGCGTTGAAGGACGTCCCTGGCGTGGGCGACCTGTTCCGGAGTGTCCAGCCCCAGGGTGCAGAGCGTGATGTGCAGGGCCTTCGGGGGGATGCAGCAGGGCCCGTAGAGCGGCTCATTGTCTAAGAGGTGGTCCTGGATCTGTTCCACGCTCTGGCGGATCTCCGAGTCCGTGATGCGCAGCGCCAGGAAGTGGTTTGGCCGCATCTTGTCTTGCCAGTATCGGTTGTGGGTACCGTCTGCCGCTTCCTCATCCTCATCATCAGCGTCGTCCATGCCCTGTCCACTGAACACTGGCGTGTTAACCGAGGTACCGATGGTGACAGTGATTCCATCGTCATCATCATCACTATCATCACTGTCGGAGTCTGAGTCTTCCTCCGCCGGTTCATATGCTGCAGCATCAGCCACGTTTTGTGGAGAACTGATGGCGGCGCCGTTCACCGCTTGCTGCAAGGGCTCCTGGTAGTTGCTGATGACGTCATACACTGTGACGCCACTCCCCGTCGACCCAAACACGTTGTCCATGCGGGAGGCTTTGTCCCAAATGGTTTGCTCCCGGTACTTGAAATACTGGATTCGGTGCTTCGGCACGGCGAGGACATCATAGTCAACGGAAGCGATGTCCTCCCAGGAGAACGCGGAAAAGTACTTCTCCTGAATGCCCTTGAACCGGTCGAGGTAGCCCACCAGGAAATCGTCCTTGTCCAGCTTGTCATCCCACATGATTCGCTTGATGACGTCCACGGCCGTCTTCATGGAAGGCTTCTTCGTCTCTCCTTCCTCCTCCTCCTCCTCTTTCTTCTTCCTCTTCTTCTGTTTCTTGACCTTCTTCTTCTCGCCCGTGAGGTAGACCTCGGCCCTGGCGTTGACCGTCTTGCCAGGGCGCAGTCCCTGGTCTCGGAGCCAGCCCTCTGCGGTGCTGACCAGCGCCTGCAGCATGCGTCGCCCCAGCAACGACTGGGCCTGCGTCTTCAGCGCCGCCTTCAGCTCCTCAGTCTTCTCCTCCGTCAGGCTCTCTGACCGCACCGCCACCTCCGGAGGGCTGGATGGGTAGGGCTCTGCAAACCCCCAGGGAAAAAGGATTGCTACTACAATGACGGGCGCAATAGCCGAGTGGTTAAAGCATTGGACTGTCAATCTGAGGGTCCCGGGTTTGAATCACGGTGACGGCGCCTGGTGGGTAAAGGGTGGAGATTTTTACGATCTCCCAGGTCAGCATATGTGC
>NC_134883.1:45406900-45409400 GCF_041734735.1 Babylonia areolata
CTCACCGCCGGCAATTACTGTAAATTAAATTCAGTTGTGATCTCAGGTCGGTGCATTATCAGTGTCTATGGGGTATTGCTTTCGCCACTCTTATTAGTATTGAATCAGACTGATGGTTACCTTCGACCTTCTGTTATTTTCATTTTCTATTTTTTTCTATTTCCATTTCTATCATCTCCGTCCCCTTTTGTTGACCAGGCCATCATCCTGTTATCGTCATGTTTGGATTCACTGTCTCCCTAGGACTCTGAATGAGTTAATGGGAGTAAACTCATTATCATTGTCATTGTGTGCCACGGTGTGTGTGTGTGTGTGTGTGTGTATGTGCCGTGTGCGCGATCGAGCGTGTGTCGGTCATGTCACGTGTCTGTACGTCAGCGCGCGCCGGGGGACGCGCGATTGAGTCGGTGCGTGGGTACTATGACGTAAGTCAGTCAGGTGTGTGCGTACGTGCCAATGCGGCATACTACACGCTCTCGACTACAGTGAAGGATACCCTGGCAGTCAAAGAGACTCATCATGGCTACACGGCATGTGTTCATTACACCGTGTGTGTCAGTGTGTGTGTGTGTGTGTGTGTGTGTGTGTGTGTGTGTGTGTGTGTGTGTGTGTGTCGGTGTGCCGTGTGTGTGTGTGTGTGTGTGTGTGTGTGTGTGTGTGTGTGTGTGTGTGTGTTACTCAGTGTGTGGACACACTAAGTGTAGTTTGACTGACATAATTCTTGCAGAATGAGTTCCAGCTTGATAGGCCTCGGGCTGGCATTCCCTCGTTACTGACACGAATTTTCAGTGTTTCAGGACTGTTTCATTTTCTGGGTTTCAGTTTTAGTTTCAACTTGAGGCTGAGGTGTCAAAGAGTGCGGAATGACCCATATACGCAACGGCCACATCTGTTAAAGGAAAAAAAGCTTAAAAAAAAAAAACAAAAAAAAAGAAAGGAAAAAAAAAAAAAAAAAAAAAAAAAAAAGCAGATGCGTGATCCTCGCGTAAATCCAACACAGTGACCGATCAAGCCTTGTGAGCCAGTCCTAGGTTTGCGTAAACATGAAATATCATGGGGGAGAAAAAGAAAAAGGAAATATGTGTAGTTTAGTATTATATATACTCGAGCCAAAAGACAAATATTTTCCTGTCTGTTTACAGACGATAAAGATGTGTCTCAACTGACACTGCAAAGTGGGAGACAAATTATTAAAAAAAGAAGAAGAAAAAAAAATTGGTTCGGCTGGGGGTCGAACCCAGGACCTCTCGCGTGTGAGGCGAGCGTGATAACCACTACACTACCGAACCCCTTGAACCATGGTGATGACCAAGATGTAGAGTATCGACACTACCTGCGCCGAATGACTTGACTTCTCCATTGGTTGGACCGCCAGATGATCTTCAGTCCCACCTAGACAGATAACCATGCAGGGATCCATTACCTCGAACAACGATACATTCTCCATACCAGTCCAATCCCCAAGTATTCGTTTCGTTTATCTATTTATAGTCTGTTCATCGAAGATGATGAAATTAGACTGAAATCCCCAAGTAGTAATTCTGTCGAGTAATCCCCATCACACACACACACACACACACACACACACTTCCACCGTTAACCCACGCACAGACACACTGGCACACAGACAAACACACAGACTAACACACAGAGACACATACTAGCACAACACGTGACACGCGCGCACGCACACTGACACACACGCCGGCACACACCGTAACACCACCATCACCGCTACCACGCACTGTAAGAACACACACACACACACACACACACACACACGCCAAATGTCAACAGTACTCTAATTATAGAACTGTGCCAAACCACTGCATGGGTTCTTGACCGTCTGACTGACAAAAGGTTAGCTCAGTGTTGCCAGTGGTATGGTTACTCAGAAGTGTAAAAAGAGTGAATTGGTGTACGTGTGTGTGTGTGTGTGTGTGTGTGTGTGTGTGTGTGTGTGTGTGTGTGTGTGTGTGTGTGTGTGTGTGCATACATAGATACACATACATACATACTACATACAGTATTAAGAGATAAGTTTAAATAATCAATGAGATCCCATAAACTGCTTTCAGGGAGACATGCAAGAACATTTCAAAGAGTTAAAAATAATTTCTGACAGTAGTGACAACAGCAACAGCAATAACAACAACAACAGTGACAACGACAACAATTGAGAACTGTATCAATCACAAACACATCCTTTTGTTCGCCGAAAACAGAGTCACTGACATGTCAATCCTGCTACTGTCAATTTAGCCGCCGGTTGCGACGCATCAGTTCCATCCGGAAATACCTGTCCATTGACGCAACATACAGACTTGTCGTTTCTCTCCGGCATTCTCCGGCTCTCACCTTGACTACTGTAACCCTCTGTCTGGTTTGCCTCGGCTTCATCCTTTCAGTCTCTTCAGCGCATACAAAACTCTGCTGCCCGACTCGTCAGGCTCAGAAAGAAAAGATCTGAGCACATCACTCCTCTTTCAGTGCAACATCT
>NC_134883.1:45419400-45451900 GCF_041734735.1 Babylonia areolata
ACTCCTCCTCCTACTACTACCAGATACTGCTGTTGTTTAATTAAATACAACTGCTGCTACTGCTGTTATTGTTGCTGCTACTGCTGCTACTTCTACTACTGCTGCTGCAACCCGGCTTTCACATCAGCTGGCAATGAGCAATGAGCGTGAAGCCAACGTAAAGTGAACTTTTACCAAACTGGGTAAAGCCCAGTGAACGAGTGCCTGACATTTTGCAGCGTGAAATCTGGCTGTGTCTGGCTGTTATCAGGCAGTCACGTGACTAGAGAAAATGGGGAGGACATTTATTATTGCACAGGGTTCATACGTTTTAAAGTTGTGTGTGTGTGTGTGTGTGTGTGTGTGTGTGTGTGTGTGTGTGTGTGTGTGTGTGTGTGTGTTTTGGTGTGTGTGTGTGTGTGTGTGTGTGTTTTGGTGTGTGTGTTGTTGTAAAAATAAGCAGAAAGAAAAAAAGGGGGTGGAGGGGGGGGGGTGTTCATAAGTTTATGTATGTTTGAATGCCCTAGGTTCGTACTGTTTCTTTTCTTTTCTTTTCTTTTTTTCTTTAATTTGTTTTATTTTTATTCTTTTGTTTTTCGGTTGTCTTTTCTGAAACAGAAACAACGAATAACAAAGAAACGAAAATAAACTCATCGTTCCACGAAGCAGACCTCAGTGGGCAAGAAGAGTAGTTGTGGGAGTGAAAAAACAAACAAACAAAAAAACCGATTATTATGCTTGTAGAGTTGTAGAGAGGGATATTTTCTGTACTGGAGTTGAGAGACAGATAATAGAGAGCAGTAAGTGACGGGTAGGTTTCCTAAACAGAAGACAGGAAACCAGTTGAATCCCCATTAACTCTCTCCATACGAACGGCGAAAGAGACGACGTTAATAGCGTTTCACCCCAGTTACCATCATCAAAATATTGCAAGCGGAAGGCTCTTATATTGAAGAGGTGAATGTTGACAAAGAATACCACAATTCTGATTACGAAGCTAAAGGTTGGGTCATTCAGACACCCACTGGACTTCCGAGGGGTCCGTGTAGAGGAGAAGAGAGGACTGGCCGTAATGAGTGAGTTAAAAACGGGTCTGATGTGGTCATACTTCTCATGATTTACCCTCCCCCTCAAACCCTATACCCGCCCCCCTTGAAGAGCACAACCTTCACTGAACCAAGACCTCAGCCTTGAACAACTTAATCTTAAGGGCGTTAGCCAGTATGTATGTCGTAAAATCAACTCCACAATTAAAACGTCTGTGATTTCAGATGTCCATGGCCACCATGCTAGATCAACTCCCACAATCAAACCACTGTGGTTTTTTGATGTCCCACACCCAAATGCTAAATCAACTCCACAATCAAAACTTACGTGATTTCAGATTTCCCAATGGCCACCATGCTGAATCATCTCCCACATTCACACGTCTGTGTTGTTTTAGATTTTCCATGACCACCATGTTAAATCAACTCCACAATCAAAACTTCTGTGATTTCAGATTTCCCAGGACCACCATGCTAAATCAACACCACAATGAAAACCTCTGTGGTTTCAGATTTCCCATGGCCACCATGTTAAATCAGCTCCCACAATCAAAACTTCCGTGGTTTCAGATTTCCCATGACCACCATGCAAAATCAACTCCACAATCAAAACTTCTGTGATTTCAGATTTCCCGATGGCCGCCATGCTAAATCAACTCCACAATCAAACTTCTGTAATTTCAGATTTCGCGATGGCCACCATGCTGAATCAACTCCCACAATCAAACTTCTGTGTTTATTAGATTTCCCATACCCACTATGTTAAATCACTCCACAATCAAACTCCTGTGATTTCAGATTTCCCATGGCCACCATGTTAAATCAACTCAACAATCAAAACTTCTGTGATTTCAGATTTCCCATGACCACCATGCTAAATCAACTCCCACAATCAAACTTCTGTGTTTATTAGATTTCCCATACCCACCATGCTAAATCAACTCCACAATCAAAACTTCCGTGATTTCAGATTTCCCATGGCCACCATGCTATCCAGACTCCGTAAAAGTTTTCGCCGGAAGTCGTCCCACCGCCGCGGCAGCCGGCCCGGACACCATGACATTGAGGATGACGGATACTCTGACACGGGCACCCTGAGGTCATCACAGTCCTCGGTTCGGGGCAGTGTATCCAGTCTGGGCTCGTCGGCTAGTTCTGCTGCTCGCCGTCACCACGACCCTAAAGACCGCAGGTATTTAATAATAATTAATTATCTTTGTGGCATTGAAATCTTTTTTTTTTTTTTCAAGAAAAGTTTTTTTCTGTGTGTGCGTCATTTATTTTATTTTATTTCATTTTTTACGTCATTTTGAGTGTGACGGCGGGCGCAATAGCCAAATGGTTAAAGCATTGGACTTTCAATCTGAGGGTCTCGGGTTCGAATCTCGGTGATGGCGCCTGGTGGGTAAAGGGTGGAGATTTTTACGATCTCCCAGGTCAACATATGTGCAGACCTGCTTGTGCCTGAACCCCCTTCGTGTGTATACGGAAGCAAAAGATTAAATACGCACGTTAAAGATCCTGTAATCCATGTCAGCGTTCGGTGGGTTATGGAAACAAGTACATACCCAGGATGCACACCCCCGAAAGCGGAGTATGGCTGCCTACATGGCGGGGTAAAAACGGTCATACACGTAAAAGCCCACTCGTGTATATACGAATGAACGTGGGAGTTGCAGCCCACGAACGCAGAAGAAGAAGAAGAGTGTGTGATGTTCTTTATGTATGTTGTATTCTGGAAGCAGAAATTATGAACACTTAACCAGTCTTTGTGGACTTGTATATGTAACCTTGAGGTCCCGTCACTTCTGTACGTCATTTATTTTACTTCACACACACACACACACACACACACACACACACACACACACACACACACACACACACACACACACACACACACACACACACACACACAGAAGAACATTCATAGTCAAAATATGTGTATACATATGTATTAAACAAACATCGTCAAGGGAATTACTCATATGAAATACACGAAATAAACTAAAAATTGATTTATAATACACAGTGGGTCAGAGGGATAAAAATCAGCGGCAATCTTTCAACCAATCGAAGCGCACCACCACAGCTATACCACCACCACCCCCTTAACACTCCCCCCCCCACACCACCACCGCCCCTCATGCCTACTCTTTTGAATCACTCATCACACACACTCACAAGACTGTATTAAACTGAGAGTGAGAGAACGTATTTTTTGAATAAATGTTTTATAAATTCTTCTTCATCTTCTGCTCCAGGAGGAAGGTGACAGAATGGTTAAGACGCTCAACTGTCAATACAGAGAGTCCGTGAGGGTGTGGGTTCGAATCCCGCTCTCGCCCTTTCTCCCAAGCTTGACTGGAAAAATCAAACTGAGCGTCTATAGTCTTACGGATGAGACGATAAACCGAGGTCCCGTGTGCAGTGCAGCACGCACTTGGCGCACTGAAAAAGAACCCATGGCAACGAGAGTGCTGTCCTCTGGCAAAATTATGTAAAAAGAAATCCACTCTGATAGGCACACAAGAATAATTATTTGCGTGCACTCAAGGCTGCCGTCAGGCATCTGCCTTGCGGATGTGGTGTAGTGTATATATGGATTTTTCCGAATGCAGTGACGCCTCCTTGAGAAACTGAGACTGAAACAGACTCTTCTAGCTCCTTCTTATATATATATATATATATATATAATATATATATATATATATATATGTATTTGTATTTCTTTTTATCACAACAGATTTCTCTGTGTGAAATTCGGGCTGCTCTCCCCAGGGAGAGCGCGTCGCTACACTACGGCGCCACCCAATTTTTATTTTGTTTTATTTATTTATTTTTTTTCCTGCGTGCAGTTTTATTTGTTTTTCCTATCGAAGTGGATTTTTCCAAAGAATTTTGCCAGGAACAACTGATTTGTTGCCGTGGGTTCTTTTACGTGCGCTAAGTGCATGCTGCACACGGGACCTCGGTTTATCGTCTCCGTCATCCGAACGTCTAGCGTCCAGACCACCACTCAAAGTCTAGTGGATGGGGGAGAAAATATCAGCGGCTGAGCCGTGATTCGAACCAGCACGTTCAGATTCTCGCGCTTCCTAGGCGGACGCGTTACCTCTAGTTGGCCATCACTCCACACACACACACGCGCGACACACACACACACACACACACACACACACATATATGGTAAGAATAAACCCCCACTAACCAGGGACCACGCCTCCTCCAGGGACACCGCCAAGGACCCCCAGTGGCAGAGGTCCACGCCCTCCGTCATCGAGAGCAACCGCGTCATGTTCAACCGCCAGCTGCACTGTGACGTCATGTTCGTGGTGGGCGAGGGCGGGGCGCTGGTCGGGGCTCACCGCTTCGTGCTGGTCTCGCGCAGTGACGTGCTGTACCGGATGTTCTGTGGGCCCCTGGCGGAGACCCGCCCCGTCGTCATCCCTGAGGTCACTGAGGACGTGTTCCATCAGTTTTTGGAGTGAGTATATATATATATATATGTGTGTGTGTGTGTGTGTGTGTGTGTGTTATTATCTCTCTCTCTCTCTCTCTCTCTCTCTCTATATATATATATATATATATATATAGTGGGGCTTGCCTACTATAGAAAGCACAGGGTTTAGCTATGTGTGTGTGTGTGTGGGAGGGGTTTGGGGGTGGCGGGTAAGGTCTTTTGTGTGTGTGTGTGTGTGTGTCAGTGTGTGTTTCTGTGTTTGGTTGGTTGTTTGCCGACTCCCTCCCACCCTCCCCCTCCTCGCCCGCTCTCTCTCTCTCTCTCTCCTCCCCCTTCTCATTCGATGCATCATTTCTACTTTTACAACTACTACTACTTCATACAGAGAAATATGTTTTGACAAAAGAGTAATTAAAACAGTATAATAAACTACAATACTGCTATACTGCTGCTTCTACTGCTCATCGTCATCGTCGTCAATCATCATCATCATCATCATCATTGTGTTGAAATATCTCCTGTGATTGTTAAAAGTATTAATGCACTTGCAGAGAGAGAGAGAAGTGCTGCTCAGTGGCGGCGCACTTTCGACACAATGAATGATGACATAATGCAAAACAAAGCAACACAGCGCAACACGACACAACACAACACCATACCACACCACACTACACCACACTACACCACACCACACCACACCACAACACACCACAACACAACACAACACAGTCAACTACATAATAGATAAGAGTTGTGTGTCATTGTTCACCTGGAAAACAAAAAAAAAACAAACACACTTTTATAAAAGCCCACCTGCTTCTCGGCAGAAACACAAACATGATAAGGGAGAGGATGGGGAGGTAGGAGTGAGAAGGCAAAGTGGAAGAGGGGAGAGGGAGTAGGGACTGGGGGTGGCCTGAGAGAAAAGAAAGAAATAGGTCAGGGAAAACGACAACAACAACAACAACACACTGAAATAAATGTGTCTGCATAGCTCACGGGAGATAAACAACGAAATACAACATGCGATGGAAAAAAAAGTTAGGAGTTACCTCCGCTGGCAGATGTTTCTTCACGAAAATGGCATGTGTTTTCTTGTCTTCGTATTTGCTTTCGGTTTGAAATGTTATTTCCTAAGAAATAGGTCAGGGAAAACGACAACAACAACAACACACTGAAATAAATGGGTTTGCATAGCTCACGGGAGATAAACAACGAAATACAACATGCGATGGAAAAAGTTAGGAGTTACCTCCGCTGGCAGATGTTTCTTCACGAAAACGGCAGTGTTTTCTTGCCTTCGTATTTGCTTTCGGTTTGAAATGTTATTTCCTTTTTAATGATGACGATAACAGAACTAATTATCTGAGTTCTATGAAGACAAAAATTCAGCAAACCAAGATAAACAAGTTTTTTTCAGTATGTTTTATTCAGACAAAGGTTTACAGATGCAGAATTTATGTTTTGTGCATTAGAAAGTGTAGGGTAAGCATATAATTAAGTTCTAGGTACTGACAAGTCCACAACAGCAAAACAACATATGTTCAGTGGCAAAATTCCAAGGTAGCATTGTATAGCTTAATCTTGTATTAAACAGTTATAAAGTGCCCATTTCTCCATATTCTCTGGGTTTATCTCCTTTTGGTAGGCAAATTATGATACCTTCTCTCTGTGTAATGGACATCTCTTTTTTCTCAGACCCTTCATTTAAATATCGTACAACAAAACCACCTAGCTGTTTCCAGAAAAAAAATTAAAGAAATCAACTGTCATTCCATCTGTTCCTGGGATTTTACCATTTTTCATATTTTTAGTGCTAGTGATGCCTCTTTCAAAGTGAATTTACCTTCTACCACGTTGGCTTCTGTCGCTGTTAGTTTAGGCGAATTATTAACGTACTTTTCTAACTTAATATCTATTACTTCCCGCTCCTCATATGATTTGTCGTAAATACTCTTTCGTTTCTTGCAGCATGTCTTCAATCTTATATAAATTTCTACCATTCTTAGATACTAGTTTAAACGTTTGTTTGCTAACATAATGTCTCTTTTCAAGGTTACAAAAATATTTTGATACTTTTTCTCCTTCCGCTGCCCATCTAGCTTTGCTTCTTAACAATATTCCGTGTATTTTAATTTTTATTAGTGTAATTAAACTGTTAGGTAATTTTGTTTTGTATATATGGCTTTGAAGTTGATGGACGAAGACAGAATAATAAATCTGATGTGGTGAGCTGGTCTGCCAGCATCGCTTTTAAATCAGTTCAGTTCAAAATTACTGTGCTGGGACTATTCATTGAGCAGTTACCCTCTGCTGCACAGTGTTTTATCTTGATTTTCTTTTTCATTTCAGTGGTTTGCCATCTTATTTTGATTTTATTTTTTTAAAAAAGGAGGAAATTGAAATGTTCAGTTATATTCTCTCTCTCTCTCTCTCTCTCTCTCTCTCTCTCTCTGTGTCTGCCTGTCTGTCTCTCTTTTCACATAACCTTTCAAAGGGGGCCAAGGCCTATACATGAATAAACCATCTCTCTCTCCCTCTCTCTCTCCCCCTCTCTCTGTCCCTCTCACACCCTCTCTCTCTCTCTCTCTCTCTCTCTCTCATTTCAATAGTTACGCCCAACTGAACAGCACAGACGTCATAAAGACGAGGCGGGGAGGGGGGAAGGTTGTGGCTTTGTGTGTCTTCAGCACGGAAGGTTAACGACCCCTTGCCAAGTGATCAGTACCGGTGTCACCCAGAAAGAAACACACACCCTGCTGTGTGGGTGCGGGTGTCCTCGCAGGCATACGTCACAAAAGACCCACCTTCCCATTCCATTCCGTGACTTGGCCAAAATGATAGTCTTTGTTCGTATATGCCATGGGCTGTCAGTCTGCACGTCCGTCTGTCTGTCTGTCGTTCTATCTCTCTCTCACCACTGTCTTTACGTCTGTCTGTCTGTGTCTCTCTCTGTGTGTTTGTCTATATGTGTGTCTCTGTCTTGTCTGTCTTTCCCCCCACCCCCTCTCTTTCTCAGTGTCGGTTTTTGGTTGTCTACTTCTACTTAACAAAGCATAAATCTTCTTCTCTTCCTCCTCCTCCTCCTCCTCTTCCTCCTCCTCATTCTTCCTTCTCCTCATTCTTCTTCTTCTTCTGCTCCTCCTCCTCCTCATTACAACTGCTGCTGCTTCTGCGCCTACTACTACTACTGCTACTGTTACTGCTACTGCTACTACTACCATCATCGTCATCATCATCACCACCACCACCACCATCATCATCCTTATTATTGCAACTAACAGATTCGTATAAGTGGACGAGGCATCATCATCATCATCATCGTCATCATCATCATCACCACCACCACCACCATCACCATCACCATTCTCAGTTATCATCATCAAAACCAACTAACAGATTCCTATACGTGGACGAGGCATCATCATCGTCATCAACATCATCATCGTCATCGACATCATCATCATCATCATCACCATCATCATCATCATCACCATCACCATCATCACCGTCACCATCACCACCATCACCACCACCATCACCACCACCATCATCATCATCATTACCATCACCATCACCACCGTCACCATCACCATCACCACCACCACCACCACCACCACCATCATCATCATCATCATCACCATCATCACCATCATTACCACCACCACCACCATCACCGTCACCATCACCATCATCATCATCATCATCATTATAAATAACCAACAACAGATTCCTGTACGTGGACGAGGTCTTGCTGACCCCGAAGAACGTCACCCCTTTACACTACCTGGGCCGCAAGTACGACGTGGAGCCGCTCGTGCAGCAGTGCCTGGAGTTCCTGCACGCGCGCCTCACGTGCGACAACGCGTGCTCCATCCTGGAGCAGGCCCACTGCTTCGACGAGCACGAGCTGTACGAGGCCAGCTTCGAGTTCGTCCGGGAGAACGCGAGGGAGTGCCTGGCGAGCGTGGCCGTTCATGATCTGTGTCGGTGAGTGTGTGTGTGTTAGTGGTTTTGGGGCGTAATATTGATATATATCATTATATGTTAATTTGGCCACTATTTGTATTTGTTTGTATTTGTATTTCTTTTTATCACAACAGATTTCTCTGTGTGAAATTCGGGCTGCTCTCTCCCAGGGAGAGCGCGTCGCTACACTACAGCGCCACCCATTTAAAAAAAAAAAAAATTTTTCCTGCGTGCAGTTTTATTAGTTTTTCCTATCGACGTGGATTTTTCTACAAAATTTAGCCAGGAACAACCCTTTTGTTGCCGTGGGTTCTTTTATGTTCGCTAAGTGCATGATGCAAACGGGACCTCGGTTTATCGTCTCATCCGAATGACTAATGACTATGTATGAGCTTAGATCACGGATTGACACAAGTTTACATTTGGGCCAACAGCAAAGTGAGAGCTGTATTGTATCAATGGTTTCTCCGATTAAATGGGAAATTACTACATACAGCTTAATCTCTTGTGAAAGGACTATGACTTTCAAACTAGGAGGCAAACTTAGCTCTTAGTGCTGCAGCCTTGGGGGCTAGTTGGTCTTTGGGAACCATTCCCAACGCCGACTGTCCTGAGACCCTCTTGTCCGAGAGAGTGGGGATGCAATTGGGGCAAGACACTCTCCACAATAAACAAATTCGAGCCCAGATAATCGGTACAGCAGTTGCCTCTGCTGTTCTGATGGTCATTGTCGAAAACGACTGACTGTCATACATTATATGTTAATGCACATGAATTAATCTACTGAACTGTCTCATTTGAAATTGTAATTGAGTTTGTTCCAGGTTAGATAAAAAAATTGATCAGACTAGTCGAGGTGGAGGGGGCTTGGGGGTGGGTTTGTGTGGGGTGTGGGGGTGTGTGGGTTTTGGGTGATAGTGTTGTGGGGGTGTCGGGAACAGAGTGTGGGTAGGGTTTGGAGGTTTGGGGTCTGGGGTGGGGGGGTGTGTGGAGTGGAGAGGGGGGCTTGGGAAGGGGTTGGAGTGGATAGGAGCGTAGGTTTGTGTGTGTGTGTGTGTGTGTGTGATTTTGTGTGTTTGTGATTTTGTGCGTTTGTCTGTGTCTCTCACTCGCTATCTTTTATTTTTGTTTCTCACTGTCTCTGTCTCCCTGTGTGTTAGAGACTCTCTCTCTCTCTGTCTCTCTGTCAGCGTCTGTCCATCTGTCTTTAAGTCTGTTCGTTATCGATCTGCCCAGTGGTGTTTAATTGGTTATGAAATGTTTCATTTTGAAAAAGAAAGAGCCTTCTAAACAAGGGTGAAGGAAGTAAAATTCCGTGAATGTCATATCCCCGAAGTGATGCCGGAAGCTCTTTTCAAATGAATTGTAGCATCATCTGGAAAATTGGGGTCTGGAGATTTCATCCTAGTTATAGCTTGTCAGTGGGTTTTGCAACGTTGCTCCCCCCTCTCTCTCTCTCTTTCTCTGTCTGTCTGTCTGTCTTTTTCTTTCTCTTTGTTCTGCCTTACTGGTTTATTCACTATTATTATATTGTCCACAAATTTCCCTTTATCAACTGAATTCTGTCTTCATACTCAGATCATTTAATCATTTGTTTACTTTCACACTGCAGCAGTCAAGGTTAATAAAAGAAAAAGAAAAGAAGTAAACATATCTTGAAACGTGACGAATGACACCGGAAACGCATAGTCTTTTACGGCCATAAGGACAGTGAATTGAAATTCTGGTGTGTGGCCTCCTGGTGACCTAACATCCATGGTTCCCTGCAGACTGCCGACGCTGGGACTGTGATGGACGAACCCGGGTGTGGCCGTGTGTCACTCACTCACTCATTCCCTAGACCGCTGGGGTCGTTGGGGGGACGTGAGGAGGATGTCATAGATCGCCACGCCGTTCTGTTGGCAGCTGTCGTGAGGAGATCTGGCAGCGTCATTTTGGTCCATTCCTTGACGTTGTCGGACCAGCTCTTTCTCTGCCGCCCCCGTCTGCGCCCTCCCTCTACAGTCCCTTGCAGGATGGTTTTGGAGAGGGTGTTATGTCGTATGACGTGACCAAACCATGCCATCTTCCGTCGTTTGACAGTCGCCAGCAGTGGTTCTTGGGGCCCAACAATGTTGCTGACCAGGTTCCGCACATAGTCATTGGTCTTGTGCTCCTTGTAGGAGATGTGTAGTAGTCTCCTCAAGCCCTTGGTTTCGAATGCTTGGGATATATATATATATATATATATATATATATATATATATATATATATATATATGTCGAGTCTTATCGTTCTCCCTCTTCAAACCTTCCCCTACTGTAGTCAGGTACCAATATACACTTGGGTGGGAGTGAGGAGGATCGGAGTAAAGTGCCTTTCCCTCGGCCTCGAACAGTGGTCGCTGTTGAACACCAGATCAGAGGTACAATGCCTCACCGATTCTTCCACAGCGCCCCCAGTTCAGTTCAGTCAGTTCAGATTCTTAAGGAGGCGTCACTACGTTCGGTCAAATCCATATATACGCCACACCAGATCTGCTAAGCAGATGCCTGACCAGCAGCATAGCCCAACGCGATTTTAGTCAGGCCTTGAGGAGAGAAAAAAACAAAAACAAAAACAAACCCGGCGCCTCCACATATTGGTATGGCTTTACCATAATGATTCTTGTCGTTTTTCTCTGTCCCCTATTCCTCCCAATACCCTTAACCCCCTCACCCCTCTCTCCCCACCCACTTTCCCCGTTGTATTGGGCCCCTGTCTGTCGTCTACAGTTTTGTGAGTCAACGTTTTATGATGCTGCAACACTGGGGGCCAGTTGGCCTTTGGGAACCACCCCAATCCCGACTGTCCTAAAGCCCTCTTGGCAGAGAGAGTGGGGATGCAACTTGGGCAAGACACTCTCCACTCCAATCAAATTCCAACCCAGATAGTCGGGACAGTAGTTACCTCCTTTGCTGTTCTGATGGTCATAGTCGAACACTTCTGGGTGTCGTATGAATTGGTATGGCTTGACTATAAGAATTCTTGTCATTTCCCCTGTGTCCCCTAATCCTCCATTTCCCACACTACCCCCACCTCACCCTCTCTCCTCACCCACTGTTCCCGTTGTGTCCTTGTCTGTCATCAGAAGTTCAGTAAGTCCGCGTTTCCAGGAGGCGTTACCATCAAGCTGTGTGAAGTCGCATCGTCTTTGGCACACGCCAGACAAACCTGATAAAGCTAACGTCATCTGGGGAGCGTTCTGTAATGCCCGAAGATTTTCCCTGTGTTTGTTCTCCGGGGAGAAAGCTCAGTTATATCTCCCCACTCTACCCTACACACCGCCCCTCAGGGATGCCAGGGCTTCTTTCAGTACAAATAGGAAAGAGTGGTAACTCTCTCCATACACAAGGTACACAACTCCAAGTCTGCTGCTTACGCTGCCGATTCAGCTAGCACACAGGTAAATAAAAGGTACATTGGAACAAACCCAGACACTTCCTCAAAAAAAGGAAGCGCTGGACCTGTCCTTAAACCAGTCATTTGACATGTGCACACAGCAGCAAAGACAGAAGAAATGTGCGAACACAAATTAGCTTTTATTCAAGACTAGCATAGCCTCTTTAATCCTGACCAAGCCACACAGGACAATGCAGAACAAACACATAGTTGCCTCGGTGGTTTTTCAACTGGAAATTAACAAATAATGAGGCTAGGAGATGAAATGATTAACAAATAGTAAAGAGTGGTAACTCTCTCCATTCACAAGGTACACAACTTCAAGTGCGTATGTGTGTGTGTGTGTGTGTGTGTGTGTGTGTGTGTGTGTGTGTGTGTGTTAGTAAATCATGAATATTTGTTCTATTCTGGACTTGATAACATGATTGATATACTCAACTATGTCGCATTCTCAGTCCCTCTTCCCAACAGCGGATGTTTGTCTCGACTCTTCTTTGTCTTTCGTGGACATGATAACACGACGCACTTACCCACGCTATACTCTCTTTCGCCCCATCTTCCCCCCAAACAGGGGATGCCTGGAGCGGCTTCTCTCCGAGGACGCCCTGGAGGTGGGCGAGCACGCCCTCTTCAAGACGGCCCTGGCCTGGGCCGAGGTGTCCCTGGAGAAGAAGCAGGAGGCCATCGACGCCAGTAGCGTCCGGCAGGAGCTGGGAGGGCTGCTGCACCTCATCCGCTTCCCGGCCATGACCGCCAGGGTGCTGCGGGAGAGGGTGTTCCCCGTGGGGGTGCTGACGCCGGCGGAGGAGAAGGCCGTGATGGGCTACAAGGACAGGAGCCGCCCAACGGCTGATCCTTTCGTGGCTCAGGGTCGTCAGCGGGTTCTATGCAGGTTTCAGGTGATTGTGTTGTTGTTTCGCTTCGTCAAGTCTCCACACTCAGCTCTTTCAAGTCTAGCCTTAAAACCCACCTCTTCCCAAAAGAGCCTCCCTTGCCTGCCCTTCCTTGTCTTTAGTTTCTACAGTTTGAGTTATGCATGCGTGTGAATGACTGGTGCGAAAGCGCTTTGATTTGTCTCTGCACAAGATTCAGCGCTATATAAATACCATTATTATTATTATTATTATTGGTGGTTGTGTTGTGTTGGTGTTGTCGTTGGTTGTGTTGTGTTGTTTTGGGTTGGGTGGGGTTGGGTTATATTGCATTGTATTGCGTTGTGTTGTGTTGCATTGTACTGTGCTGTATTGTGCTGTGCTGTACTGTACTGTGTTGTGTTGTATTGTATTGTGTTGTACTGTACTGTACTGTGTTGTAATGTGTTGTTCTGTACTGTACTGTGTTGTATTATTTTGCCTACAATTTTATTTGTGTTCCTACAGAATGTTGCCAGGAACAACCTGTGTTGCCGTGGGTTCTTTTACGTGTGCTAAATGCACGCTGCACACGGAACCTTGGTTTATTGTCTCATTCGAGTGACTAGCGTCCAGACTACCACTCAAGGTCTAGTGGAGGGGGAGAAAAACAATTCTGGCGACTGTGGGATTCGAACCAGCGCGCTCAGATTCTTTCGCTTCCTGGGCGGACGCGTTACCTGTAGGCCATCACACCACACAGGTGGGTGGTGGAGGGGGTGAAAATGGTGTGTCTGTATGTAGCAGTAGAGTGGAACAGAGTGCAGCTGGAGAGTTTCCGTGATGACATGACTCATGGAGGCATGTCTGTTAATTAAAACCACAAAAGTGTCTCCATGGATGCTGTTTGCAACCATATTTCCAAAAAATCTGACACTCTCCCCCATGGTGTATGGATGAAGATTTTTACGCTTTTGTTTCCTGTCTGGTTATTTGTCTGGGTAACTGGGTGTGATATGTTAATGTAGGTAACAATTCCTTGTGGTAAAAGTGTGTGTGTGTGTGTGTGTGTGTGTGTGTGTGTGTGAGAGAGAGAGAGGTTGCTTTTCATGTGCATGCTTGTGTTCATGCGCGCCCGTTTTTCTTTTCTTTTCTTTATTTCCTTTTCGTTTCCTTTTCTCCCACCCCACCCCCTCGTGTTTTTGTTTGTTTGTTTCTTTGTTCTAGAAACTTGCATTTAGACAGATGATCAGTTTGAAAAGTATAGCCCGGTCTGTTGAAATGTTACAGAACACGTCACGTGTTCGGTGCAGCAGCCAATCGGCGGAATGGACGGCTGCCATTACCTTCACCTGTGACCGGGATTTCATGATCCACGCCATCAGCATCTTCTCCTGCACCAGGTAAGACACTGTCGCAAACAACAAGAACGATGATGATGGTAGTTTAACAACAACAACAACAACAAAAAATAGTTAAAGGTTCCATTGCCCTTTGCCAGCTGTGCAGTGAATTCGATATGTGGAGTGACGGCCTAGAGGTAACGCGTCCGCATAGGAAGCGAGAGAATCTGAGTGCGCTGGTTCGAATCACGGCTCAGCCGCCGATATTTTCTCCCCCCCTCCACTAGACCCTGAGTGGTGGTCTGGACGCTAGTCATTCGAATGAGACGATAAACCGAGGTCCCGTGTGCAGCATGCACTTAGCGCACGTAAAAGAGCCCACGGCAACAAAAGGGTTGTTCCTGGCAAAATTCTGAAGAAAAATCCACTTCAATAGGAAAAACAAATAAAACTGCACACAGGGGAAAAAAAAAAGGGTAGCGCTGTCAGTGTAGTGACACACTCTCCCTGGGGAGAGCAGCCCGAAGTTCACACAGAGAAATTTGTTGTGATAAAAAGAAATACAAATACAAATTCATATCCACTGTGTCTGGGGGTCAGAATAGGAAGGAGGGGCACAATCGTCTCCTACCCGCTGTTTTCAATCTTCCCGATCCGAAGTCAGATACCCCTTCCTACCCGGGTGGAGTGAGGAATATCGAGGTACCCATTCATACCTGGGTAGAATATCGAGGTACCCATTCATATCCGGGTGGAGTGAGGAATATTGAGGTACCCATTTATACCCGGGTGGAATATCGAGGTGCCCATTCATATCCGGGTGGAGTGAGGAATATCGAGGTACCCATTTATACCCGGGTGGTCGAGGTACCCATTCATACCCGGGTGGAATATCGAGCCACCCATTCATATCCGGTTGGAGTGAGGAATATCGCGGAACCCATTCAAACCCGGGTGGGGCGAGGAATATCGAGCCACCCATTCATACCCTGGTGGGGTGAGGAATATCGAGGTACCCTTTCATACCCGGGTGGTGTGCTTCTTCCTAAGAGCTCCACGCCATAACGAAACGGTGTCTTTGAACCCAGATCACTGGTGAACACAGGGCCAGGAGTCCAACGTCGGACCGATTCCGCCACGGGCGCCTTGTAGGTCAGTTGTAACGTTCAGAGAGAGACTCCAGACACAAGAGAGACTGTCATGGAACTGACATTGATATGGTGCTCCACCCTGTCCACCCTGTCCATCCTGTCCGTCCTTTCTCTCTCTCTCTCTCTCTCTCTCTGTGTATGTGTGTGTGTCTGTCGCTCGCACGCATACACACACACGCACGCATATTCACACACACATACATTCACAAATGCAAGCGCACACATGCACTCACTCACACCACACACAGACACAGACACACACACACACCGACACAAACACACACACACACCCCGACACACACACACACACACACACACACACACACACACATACATACATACACACACACAGACACACACCGACAAGGACACACACATACACACAGGCACACACACACACACACGCACACACACACACACCACCCACCCCACCCCCTACCCCTCCCCTCTTGCGCACACATAGAGAAGCGCTGACATTAAGTGCACCAACACAAGTCTATGTTTTGTTACAAAAAAGTATGTAACAATTTGCAAGTCAGATTGTTGAGAACCCCCCCCCCCCCAAACAGATTCTATCGGATGGAGCGCTCAGTGTGTGGAGGCGGTGGTGAAAAGATTCAAAAAAGCATTCTTTTGTTTTTTTACCTGAAGAATTGAGTTCACCAAGAATCAAAAAAAGAAAGCATTTTTTTCCATTTCTTCTTATTTTGAACATTTCGAATTAGAAAATCCCATTTTTATCATCTGCAATTTTGTCCAGGTTAAGGATTCATATTGTTCGAGATTTTCTGGATGATTTTTTTTGTTCACATTTAGTTTGAACTTTTTACGCACTTGAAATTTATAGTTTTCCTCGTGTCCATCAATCTTCTTGGTCGATGGTAATTGACTCTGAAACAGTAAGGCTTCCTGTTTATTTCGAAACGTCATGTTGGATGGATTTCACACTCAATCGTGAAAACAAAAACACAAACAAACAAACAAACAACAACAACAACAAAACAAACAAACAAACAAACCGAAAACAAAAAACACGTTCAGAAGACACTGACACGAAGGTGTGTCTGTGTGGTACCCTCTGGTGTCTGGCCCCTTCATCCTGGACAGACAGACAGACAGACAGGCAGGCAGGCAGGCAGGCAGGCAAGCAATCAGACAGACAGTACTCTCATGCATGGTTCACATTTCTTTTATGATAATAATAATAATAATAATAATGATAATAATAATTGCTGTTGTTGTTTTTGCTATCGTTATTTTTTTTCTTATTCTTCGTATCATCATATTATTATTATGATTTCTTCTTCTTGTACTTCTTCTTGTTCTTGGTTTTGTTCTTCTTGTTCTTCTTGTTCTTCTTCCTCTTCTTGTTCTTGTCCTTGTTCTTTTGTCTCTTCTTGTTCTTGTTCTTCTGGTCCTTCTTGTTCATCTTCCTCTTCTTGTTCTTGTTCTTCTTATTCCTCTTTTTTGTTCTTGTTCGTCTTGTTCTTGTTCTTCTTGTCCTTGTTCTTCTTCCTCTTCTTGATCTTGTTCTTCTTGTCCTTGTTCTTCTTCCTCTTCTTGATCTTGTTCTTCTTGTCCTTGTTCTTCTTCCTCTTCTTGATCTTGTTCTTCTTGTCCTTGTTCTTCTTCCTCTTCTTGATCTTGTTCTTCTTGTCCTTGTTCTTCTTCCTCTTCTTGATCTTGTTCTTCTTGTCCTTGTTCTTCTTCCTCTTCTTGATCTTGTTCTTCTTGTCCTTGTTCTTCTTCCTCTTCTTGATCTTGTTCTTCTTGTCCTTGTTCTTCTTCCTCTTCTTGATCTTGTTCTTCTTGTTCTTGTTCTTGGTCTTCTTGTTCTTCTTCCTCTTCTTGTTCTTGTTCTTCTTGTCCTTTTTCTTATTCCTCTCCTTGTTCTTGGTCTTCTTGTTCTTATTCCTCTTCTTGCTCTTGTCCTTCTTGTTTTTCTTCCTCTTCTTGTTCTTGTTCCTCTTCTTCATTCCCTTCCTCTCTTCCTGCTCCTGCTATTCGTTTCTTCTTTTCGTTTTAAAGATCATCCTCCTTCTGCTAGTTTTTTTTTTCTCTCTCTCCCTAAAATCATCTTATTATTTTGTGGTGTGCGTGTGCGTTGTGTGTGTGTGTGTGTGTGTGTGTGTGTGTGTGTGTGCGTGCGTGCGTGCGTGCGTGCGTGCGTGCTGTGCGTGCGTGCGTACTATTTCCCCGACCACCAGAGAAGAGCAGCAGGCCAACGTCCGCTTCTCCTTCCTGCAACTGGGCGAGATCGACATCTACAACCGCATCCCCGAGTACCAGCACACCCACGTCTTCCAGAGGCGCGTGGACGCCCTCAAAACCCTCACCATCCCCGTCAACCCCCCGGCCCCCTTCCTCGCTGACGTCAGCTACACGCTGGTGCTGCAGGCCAACATGGCGGCCTGCTTCGGCGGAAGTGACGGCATGGGCACGGTGGTGGCCTGCGATGACGTCACCTTCCGCTTCCGGGACGCGCAGGTCAAGCTGAACGGGACGACGGTGTCGGAGGGGCAGCTGCCCAGTTTTGTGTTTTCTGTGTGGTGAGGGTGGTGGGGCTGTAGTGTGTGTGTGTGTGTGTGTGTGTGTGTGTGTGTGTGTGAATAGAATAGAGAAAAGAGTTGAATATATTTTGAACTGTCATTAAACTTTAAAGTTTATAAGGCACAATAAAACATAGACGTGAGCATATTAAGAAGAGAAACATTCGTGAACAAATTTGGCCAGCCATGGCTGTAATTCTGTGTGTGTGTGTGTGTGTGTGTGTGATTAGAATAGAGAAAAGACTAGAATATTTTTTTTAATTGTCATTAAACCTTAAAAGTTTATAAGACACAATAAAACATAAACGTGAGCATATTAAGAAGAGAAACATTCGTGAACAAATTCTGCCAGCCTTGGCTGTAATTCTCTCTCTCTCTCTCTCTGTGTGTGTGTGTGTGTGAATAGAATAGAGAAAAGACTAGAATTTTTTGAAAAATTGTCATTAAACGTCATTAGACGTGAGCATATTAAGAAGAGAAACATTCGTGAACAAATTTCGCCAGCCTTGGCTGTAATTCTCTCTCTCTCTCTCTCTCTCTCTCTCTGTGTGAACAGAATAGAGAAAAGACTAGAATATTTTTTTTAAAATTGTCATTAAACCTTAAAGGTCTATAAGACACAATAAAACATAAACGTGGGCATATTAAGAAGAGAAACATTCGTGAACAAATTTGGCCAGCCTTGGCTGTAATTCTGTGTGTGTGTGTGTGTGTGTGTGTGTGAATAGAACAGAGAAAAGAGTTGAATATATTTTGAACTGTCATTAAACTTTAAAGTTTATAAGGCACAATAAAACATAGACGTGAGCATATTAAGAAGAGAAACATTCGTGAACAAATTTGGCCAGCCTTGGCTGTAATTCTCTGTGTGTGTGTGTGTGTGTGTGTGTGTGTGTGAATAGAACAGAGAAAAGAGTTGAATATATTTTGAACTGTCATTAAACTTTAAAGTTTATAAGACACAATAAAACATAAACGTAAGCATATTAAGAAGAGAAACATTCGTGAACAAATTTGGCCAGCCTTGGCTGTAATACTGTGTGTGTGTGTGTGTGTGTGTGTGTGTGTGTGTGTGATTAGAATAGAGAAAAGACTAGAATATTTTTTTTAATTGTCATTAAACCTTAAAGTTTATAAGACACAATAAAACATAAACGTGAGCATATTAAGAAGAGAAACATTCGCGAACAAATTTGGCCAGCCTTGGCTGTATCTCTCTCTCTCTCTCTCTCTCTCTCTCTCTCTCTCTCTCTCTCTCTCTCTCTCTCTCTGTGTGTGTGTGAATAGAATAGAGAAAAGTCTAGAATTTTTTGAAAAATTGTCATTAAACCTGAAAGTTTATAAGACACAATAAAACATAAACGTGAGCATATTAAGAGAAACAGCCTATATTTTTTTTTAACTGTCATTAAACTTTAAAGTTTATAAGGCTTATTAAGAAGAGAAACATTCGTGGAGAAATTTGGCCAGCCTTGGCTGTAATTCTGTGTGTGTGTGTGTGTGTGTGTGTGTGTGTGTGTGTGTGTTCTGTGCGATATGGGGGTGGTGGGAGGGTGGGGTGAGGGGTGGAAGAAAGTCTGTAGTGTGTGTCTGTGTGCGTGTGCGTGTGCGTGTGTGTGTGTGTGTGTGAAGATTTTTTTGGTGCGACGGTGTCCGAGGGACAGCTGCCCGGTTTTGTGTTTTCTGTGCGGTGAGGTGGAGGAAGAGGGGGGTGTGGGGAGGTGGGCTGTTGTGTGTGTGTGTGTTGTGTGTGTGTAGTAAGTGTGAGTGTGTGCGTGTGTGTGTGTGTGTGTGTGAAGACTGAGACGTTATCATTCCTTATTCGCGAACAAGCTTCAGTGACGAGAGAGAGAGAGAGAGAGAGAGAGCAATAACACGCGCAAAGAAAACTGGGCGCGAGGCGGCAAGTTAGAATTTTTTTTATCTTTGCCTCACCGGCAAAGATGTTTTGAATCGTATACCAACCCCGCATTTTCTAGCTGGAACCTCGATCCACCGTTCTTGTCAGGAGGTGTGTGTGGGGGGAAAACAGCGAGAGAAAAAAAAAAAACGAGAGAAAAAAAAAAAGGAAACGCACTTTTCTAGCGTGTCTGGCGGGAAATTTTCCTAACTAGCGTCAACAACACACACACACACACACACACACACACACAGAGGAATGAAATAAAATGAAAATACGAGAACAAACACGCCTGTGGTGGGGGTGAGCTTTTAGGGGTTGTTAGGGAAGCCGGAAGGGATGTTTTGATTGAACGCAATGGGAGAGGGAGAGAAAAGTGGGACAAAATCAAGTCCAAATTGTTTATAATTAACAAGGGTTGAACGAAAGCCATTGCAGCTTTTAAAAAAAAAAAAAAACCCACATTTTTTTTAAACATGCTGCCCTCACCCACAGGGGGAAGAGAGAGAGAGAGAGAGGGGGGGGGGAGGTTAATCATAAGGCCATGGCCCCTCAGAATGGGGGTGTATATATATGAACATAACAAAAACGTTTTCAGATTATTATGTTACGTATGAACATCGTCTTTTAAATGCTTTGTAGGAGAGAGACAGAGACAGAGAGAGAGAGAGAGAGAGAGAGAGAGACAGAGAGAGAGAGAGAGAGAGAGAGAGAGAGAGTATATGTCAAGTTACCAGACAAACTGCAGCAAATATGCGAACAGCGATCATGTCATGTGAACTAGTTGTACATTGAATGCCACTTTCTAAAACAGAAAAAAAACCCCTGGGAATCTTTCTGTGTTGACGACACTGACGTTCGACTCCATTTTGGTATGGTATCATGTTCTGTTTGATTTTTTTTTTCTGTTTAAGACATGATGTTGTGATTTTGATAAACATTTTAATTTCAGTTTTCGTTCCACTGATTTTTTTTCCGTATATAACATAATGTTTCTAATTTTGTTACACATACACACACAAAAGGAGAATGAAAATTACGCAAAATGGTTCATCAAATACATCATTTCAGTGTCTTTAAGAAGAAAAAAAAACTTGTTTGGAAAGACTGTATGCATAGATCTATGCTTACAGTCTTTCCAAACAAGTTTTTTTTGTCTTAAAGACACCATCTATGCATACAGAAAGACAGATTAATTATTGCGCCAATGTTCAAAGATTTAGGAACTTATGTGGCTGTTCAATTTCTCATCCTTGCACACCACAGCATATTACTATTGTTCATTCACACATCCTTGCACACCACAGCACATTACCATTGTTCATTTACACATCCTTGCAGACCACTGCATATTACCATTGTTCATTCACACATCCTTGCACACCGTTGCATATTACCATTGTTCATTTACACATCCTTGCACACCGCTGCATATTAACATTGTTCATTCACTCATCCTTGCACACCGCTGCATATTACCATTGTTCATTCACACATCCTTGCACACCGCTGCATATTACCATTGTTCATTCACACATCCTTGCACACCGTTGCATATTACCATTGTTCATTCACACATCCTTGCACAACGCTGCATATTACCATCGTTCATTTACACATCCTTGCACAACGCTGCATATTACCATCGTTCATTCACTCATCCTTGCACACCGTTGCATATTACCATTGTTCATTCACACATCCTTGCACAACGCTGCATATTACCATCGTTCATTTACACATCCTTACAGACCACTGCATATTACCATTGTTCATTCACACATCCTTGCAGACCACAGCACATTACCATTGTTCATTTACACATCCTTGCAGACCACAGCATATTAATATTGTTCATTCACACATCCTTGCACACCGCTGCACATTACCATTGTTCATTTACACATCCTTGCAGACCACTGCATATTACCATCGTTCATTCACTCATCCTTGCACACCGCTGCATATTACCATTGTTCATTCATTCATCCTTGCACGCCGCTGTATATTACCATTGTTCATTCACACATCCTTGCACACCGCTGCATATTGCCATTGTTCATTCACACATCCTTGCAGACCACTACATATTACCTATTGTTCATTCACTCATCCTTGCAGACCACTGCATATTACCATTGTTCATTCATTCATCCTTGCACACCGCTGAATATTACCATTGTTCATTCACACATCCTTGCACACCGCTGCATATTACCATTGTTCATTCACACATCCTTGCAGACCACTGCATATTACCATTGTTCATTCACACATCCTTGCACAACGCTGCATATTACCATCGTTCATTTACACATCCTTGCACAACGCTGCATATTACCATCGTTCATTCACTCATCCTTGCACACCGTTGCATATTACCATTGTTCATTCACACATCCTTGCACAACGCTGCATATTACCATCGTTCATTTACACATCCTTACAGACCACTGCATATTACCATTGTTCATTCACACATCCTTGCAGACCACAGCACATTACCATTGTTCATTTACACATCCTTGCAGACCACAGCATATTAATATTGTTCATTCACACATCCTTGCACACCGCTGCACATTACCATTGTTCATTTACACATCCTTGCAGACCACTGCATATTACCATCGTTCATTCACTCATCCTTGCACACCGCTGCATATTACCATTGTTCATTCATTCATCCTTGCACGCCGCTGTATATTACCATTGTTCATTCACACATCCTTGCACACCGCTGCATATTGCCATTGTTCATTCACACATCCTTGCAGACCACTACATATTACCTATTGTTCATTCACTCATCCTTGCAGACCACTGCATATTACCATTGTTCATTCATTCATCCTTGCACACCGCTGAATATTACCATTGTTCATTCACACATCCTTGCACACCGCTGCATATTACCATTGTTCATTCACACATCCTTGCAGACCACTGCATATTACCATTGTTCATTCACACATCCTTGCAGACCACTGCATATTACCATTGTTCATTCACACATCCTTGCAGACCACTGCATATTACCATTGTTCATTCACACATCCTTGCACACCGCTGCATATTACCATTGTTCATTCACACATCCTTGCAGACCACTGTATATTACCATTGTTCATTCACTCATCCTTGCACACCGCTGCATATTACCATTGTTCATTCACACATCCTTCCAAACCACTGCATATTACCATTTTTCATTTACACATCCTTGCAAACCACTGTATATTACCATTGTTCATTCACTCATCCTTGCACACCGCTGCATATTACCATTGTTCATTCACACATCCTTCCAAACCACTGCATATTACCATTTTTCATTTACACATCCTTGCAAACCACTGTATATTACCATTGTTCATTTACACATCCTTGCACGCCGCTGCATATTACCATCGTTCATTCACACATCCTTGCACACCACTGCATATTACCATTGTTCATTTACACATCCTTGCACGCCACAGCATATTAATATTGTTCATTCACACATCCTTTCACACCACATCACATTACCATTGTTCATTTACACATCCTTGCAGACCACTGCATATTACTATTGTTCATTCACACATCCTTGCACACCGCTGCATATTACCATTGTTCATTCACACATCCTTGCACACCGCTGCATATTGCCATTGTTCATTCACACATCCTTGCACACCGCTGCATATTGCCATTGTTCATTCACACATCCTTGCACACCACTACATATTACCTATTGTTCATTCACTCATCCTTGCAGACCACTGCATATTGGAGTGATGGCCCAGAGGTAACGCGTCCGCTTAGAAAGCGAGAGAATCTGAGCGCGCTGGTTCGAATCACGGCTCAGCCGCCGATATTTTCTCCCCCTCCACTAGACCTTGAGTGGTGGTCTGGACGCTAGTCATTCGGATGAGACGATAAACCGAGGTCCCGTGTGCTAGCATGCACTTAGCGCACGTAAAAGAACCCACGGCAACAAAAGGGTTGTTCCTGGCAAAAATTCTATAGAAAAATCCACTTCATCAAGAAAAAAAAAAAAAAAAAAAAGGGTGGCGCTGTATTATAGCGACGCGCTCTCCCCGGGGAGAGCAGCCCGAATTTCACACAGAGAAATCTGTTGTGATAAAAAGAGGAATACAAATACAAATATAACCATTGTTCATTCACTCATCCTTGCTACACCACTGCATATTCCCAAAGACCAGAACATACCCGGTGAAAGCAACATACAGAGACATGCTCTAGGTTTTTGTGCATGAATATGAATGTACTTGTGCCTAATATTCTTTTCTCTCTCTCTCTCTCTCTCTCTCTCTCTCTCTCTCTCTTCAAGTTCTGCATGATCCACATTTTAGTTGTTCAGAACTGATAATTATGGCCCTTTGTGGTCGGCTGAGCGATAAGCAACAATGATGAATTAATACATAAACAGGTCATCTCAGACTTGTGTCTATTTTTTTTTTTTTTTTTTTTTTTTACCACGGTGTAAGTTGGTTTCTCGGTGAAATTCATGTGGGTTTTTTTTTTTTTTTTTTTTTTTTTCATCAGCAATATAGTACGATGAAACTCTAGAGAGAGCTGGACAATACAAGGGCTTTTTCTTTGAAGACCTTGTACTGTCCAGCTCTCCCTAGAGTTTCTTATCACTGATGACATTTTGTATGATTCATGTTGCATTTTGTGCCGAAAATAATCATCCGAGTTTATGTTTCTCCGTTTGAGCTGATTTAAAAAAAAAAAAAAAAAAAAAAAAAAAAAAAAATGCAGCTCAAACAAACGGTTAATTTCTTAGGAAATTTGTGAAGTCATACTCTGTGTCTCATTGGGATCTTGACATGATTACACGAACGGCCATTTTTCAAGTCATCTACATGCTGATATATCTGTATGTTTGTTTGTTCGTTTGTTCGTCCGTCCACCCATTGTCTGTGTGTGTGTGTGTGTGTGTGTGTGTGTGTGTGTGTACGCCCTCGCTTGAGTTCTATAAAACAAAATAAAACTCATCCATTTTTTTGGTTATATTATTAAACCACAAATGATCATTCCAAATGGTGCATGGGCCTATATTTGTTTTGCACTTGCGAACTTTATTTTCAACCACATATTTCGCTTTTTTTGGTTTTCTTTTTAGATAATAATCAACGCTTTATCAAGAGACTATGAACAAATCTACTTTCTCATCAGAGAAATGTGTTTGTGATTGGGGAAAAAGGGGAGAAAAGAAATAAAAGAATACTAAGCTATATATTTGTGTTTGTGTTGCTGTTTCTCTCTTCTTTTTCTGTCTCCTAAGTACCACATGGAATTCTATGGACTTGTTGGAAATTGGGCTCCTGGTCCTCCTTATGTTTCACTTTTCCCATCAAAACGGAACTAGTAGTAGTAGTGTGTCCATCGAGATCGATGATGACCATCGTTGTCATCCAGCTGGGGGATGGGGGAAGGGTGGTGGTGGTGGGTGGGGTGGGAGGGGATGCTCATGAATCTATCTGTGAGTGCGCAGATGGCTGAATAGTCCAATCTGCGCACGAAATGTTCGCTGACAGTTGGGGCAGACAAAGACAGGCATATCATTGTCAGGGAGCTTGTTTGCCCGTGACTTTCTGGCCTACCTCTTCTGAACAGCTGCAGCAGTCCTGTTGGCCTCGCACAACTTGGCGCCTTTGTGCACAGCAGCGCGCCATTTGTCACGGTCCACTGCAGATTCCTCCCAGGAGTCAGGGTTGATATAAAACGCTTTCAGAGAGACTTTCAGAGACTTTCAGGTAATCCCGTATAATTCTAGTCCCATCAAAACGGAACTAGCATTATACGGGATTACCTAGTGATGAGCTGCCTAAAGTTCATACCTTCCACCACGTTTTTTTTTTTTTTTTTTTTTCACTCACTCCTTCCGTACTTTTGCACTAAGTAAGTCTATTGAATAGAAGAGGGAGAAGTGTGCAGTCGCACAGGCGTGGGTGCGCGCGCGCGCGATGTGTGTGTGTGTGTGTAATTAGTGTGTTAGTGAAAATGAGATTAGTTCGATTTTGGACCAGCTTAGTAATATCAAACACAGAAAAATATTCTGGGAAAATATATTTGATATTACTTGACTTATATCGAAATGGTATTTATTCTTCAAAATGGATGAGTTGTATCAGACAAATTTTAATAGAAGCAGGGTATGACTGTGTTTGGGATGGTCAATTCTTCTTGGAGAGGGAATCTTTCTGCAAGAATGTCAACATTGCTTTGAGAGATAGTTTTCAAAATCTATGGAGACATGCTGTAGAGGCGAGTAGTAAATGTTTGTTTTATCGAAATTTCAAAAGTGGATTTGGTAGAGAAAAATATATAAGTCAAATGCCTGATAATTATGTTATCAGCTTCTTCAGATTTCGAAGTAGTAATCATAAGCTGGAAATAGAAACAGGGAGACACAAAGGCATACCACGAGAGTTACGATTTTGTAAGGTTTGTAACATGTCTGTGATTGGTGATGAGTTTCATTTTATAATGGAATGTCCCAATTATGATCAGTTACGAAATAGATATGTTCCTAAAAAATATTTGTCTACAAAATCGGTTTTTAATTTTTGTAATATGCTCAAAGGAGGCAAAAAAGTCATTTTAGCTGTAAGTAAGATGATTAGATTTGCAAATGTTGCCTAGTTGTACTTTTGGAGTTAAAAGACATTTGTGTTTTCTCAACTGTATGTGACATTGTTGTGTATTTGGAAATGTTTGTTATGGGCACGAAAATGAGTATTTTGCAGTAATCCTCCATACTCCAATAGGAGTGAAAGGATAATTAAAACTTGAAACTTGAAACTTGTGTGTGTGAGTTTAGAGGAGGGAAAGCGGCAGTGTCTTGGGCACACGCATTTAATTTAACATTTATGCAAGTCCGGTGTCACACACTGGAAGCACTCTAAATAAGTTCCAAACAGTTCTTGAACTTCCAGGTTGCGCATTATACAGGCTCGGATGTTGATTTGAACTTGGACATAGTATTTGATCTTACACCCTCCTGCCCCCCCCCCCCCTCCCGCCACCCCCAATTTCCCTTTTGATTTAAAAGAATGATATTCTTCTCGGTAACTAATATAGGAGTATGCGAACATTGACAACTTGACCGAGCTTCCATAGCAAAGTGATTTGCCGAATTTAACAAACACTCACGCATTCGACCGCCTGCCTTCGTTTTTTTTTTTTTTTTTTTTTTTCTAATTCTTTACACCATACACTTTTTGGCATATTATATGCACTTTTTCCTTTCCTGACATGATATCTTTTTGTTTGATACATTACTGAATGAGACGAATGTTGTGTGCTCTGCACACACTTCAATAGCTGTCCAGCAAAAAAAAAAAAAAAAGAAAGCTTTTTGCGGATACCCTTGTCTCTCATTCGAAGCACGTTTTGCTTTTATCGCGGAGTGATAGTGTCTCTCCAGTGGCACCACAAAAGCTGCCGTGTGACTTGGCTAACTTTTCTCACGAACAGCATCACAGGATTCAGTTGTCCCCCCCCACCCCCCCCACCACCACCCCCTCACCCCCTCCCTTCCTTCTGGTTTCTCTCCCTTGCCCAAAAAAACAGGAAAGTTTCCCTAAAGTTCGTTAACTTACTACATACAAAACAGAGAAAGTTTCGAACTTCTACAATACGACGTCGGTGTATTTCCGGATCTCACCCCACCCCCCACCCCCATCCCCATCCCCCACCCACCTTGTGTTCAAGTAAAATCCATCGTAAGTATATGAAAGACTTCCAACGTGTTATCGCCATGAAACACAGACTTACGGCCAGCACCCCCCCCCCCCCCCCCCCCCGAAAACGGAGTATGGCTGCCTAGATGGCGGGGTTGAAACGGTCATATACGTAAAACCTAACTCGTGTACTAAAGAGTGAACGTGGGAGTTGCAGCCCACGAGCGAAGAAGAAGAAGAAGGAGAAGAAGAAGAAGAAGAAGAAAAAGAACATTCAGACGGGAAGCTGTTGGGTAATTCTGCTTCACTGTGTCTTGAATAGTTCCCTATGCGACTTCTTGCTGTGAATTTATTAATTAAAAAAAAAATTTCATTTGGTATTTTATGTTATTTTTTTAATTCCTATATCATTTATTCTTTTTTTTCTGCTGCCTCATCATCTGCACCGTGTCAGTGGCATTACTCCCACGCCGCTCAATCTGAGTTTAGAGTTTAGAACTTTCGGTTCTTGATAAACTCGACAGGCTGTCAGCTAGCTTCCCACCACACACCCCACACCCCCACACTCCAACACCCCTCCAACACCAGAAAATTGGATTTGGAGACTTGATTTAAACTGACAAGTGGTTTCTATGTCTGTCTCTGTTTGTCTGCCCATGTCTCTCTCTCTCTCCCTCTCTCTCCCCTCTCTCTCCCCTCTCTCTCTCAATATCTCTCTCAATATATATATATCTTTCTCTCTCTCTGTTCCCCTCTCTCTGTCCCTCTCTCTCTCAATCTCTCTCCCCCGATCCTCCCTCCCTCCCTCCCCCTTCTCTCTGTCTCTCTCTATCTCTCCCCCCTCTCTCGCTCAATATCTCTCCCCCTCTCTCTCTTTTTCTGTCTCTCTCTCTCTGTCTCTCTCTCTCTTCCTCTCTATGTGTCTCTCTCTTCCCCTCTCTCTCTTCCCCTCTCTTTCTGTCTCTCTCTCTCTCTCTCAATCTCTCTCTCTGTCTCTCTCTCCCCCCCCTCTCTCTCAATATCTCTCCCCGCCCCTCCCTCCCCCTCCTCTCTCTCTCTCTCAGTTTATCTCTCTCTCTCCCCACCTCTCTCAATATATATATATATATATATATATGTCTTCCTCTCTTTCTGTCTCTCCCTCTTCCTCTCTCTCTGTCTCTCTCTTTCTGTCTGTCTGTCTCTCTGTCTCTCTCTCTCTTCCCCCCTCTCTCTCTGTCTCTGTCTCTCTGTCTGTCTGTCTGTCTGTTTGTCTCTCTCTTCCTCTCACTCTCTCTCTCTCAATACCTCTCTCCCTCTCTCGCTCTATCTTCTTCTCTCTTTCCCTCTTTCTCTCACCCCCCCCCCTCTCTCTCTCTCTCAATATATCTCCCCCGCCCCTTCCCCCTCTCTCCCACCCTCTCTCTCTCTCATCTATGTTTATTTGTATATATCTTTTTATTCCCCCCCTTTTCCAAGCAAACTGTTCGTATACAATTTGTGTGAATGTCTGAGCAAGCTTATTTCGATATTAATTTATTTGAACTATTCGTTCTCGAAAAAAAAAAAAAAAAAATCTTTGATGTTTTGATCAAAGTGTACACAAAAAAGTTATATCAACAAAATTATTTTCTTAAAAAACGCCCGTCCCCTAATTCCCCCCCCCCCCCTCCGACCTCCCCTAACCCTAAATACCCCCTCAGCCCCCCCCCCCCCCCCCCCCCCATCCCTTCCACTGTTTCTTTTTTGTCGAAAAGTTTTGAACAACAGCGGAATTGCACTTAGTTTAATGCATGGATTTGAATATTCCTGCTTTCTGTTTCCTCCCTAATGTTTTTATTCAGTCTAATGATATCATTATGTTAGGAGAACAACACTAGAAATAAATAAACGAACGAACCTAATGTTTATGCATCTTTTGTCCAGTCTCTAATCTCTTTTATTTCCTGGTTCGTGGTGATATAATGTCTGCTTAATTCCTTTTCCTTTTGCTGGTTTCGTTTTTGTGGTTTTTTTTGTGTGTGTTTTTTTTTTTTTTGTTTTTGTTGGATGTTGCTCTTTGTTTTCATTGTTTGTTTGTTTGTTCTGACTGGAATGGTTTTTTTTTTGGTTATTTTTTCGGTTTTTTTTTTCCCCAGGGATCTGCGCAGTAGAGAAGAAGATTAGTGTTGTGTGTTTATGTATGTGTCTGTGTGTGCGTGCACGAGAGTGCATGCGTGTGAGTGCGTGCGTGCGTGCGTGCGTGTGCGTGCGTGCGTGTGTGTGTGTGTGTGTGCGTGTGTGTGTGTGTGTGTGTGTGTGTGTGTGTGTGTGCAGGAGAAGGAGTAGGCGAACAATAAAACTTTTAGCTCCTCCTTTTACCCTAAAAAAAAACATTCCATTTCGAAGACCAGTGCTCTGTCTGTCTCTGTCTTTCCCTCTCTCTGTCTTTCTTTCTCTGTCTGTCTCTGTGCCTGTCTGTCTCTGTCTTTGTCTGTCTTTCCCTCTCTCTGTCTTTCTCTGTCTGTCTCTCTGTGTCTGTCTGTCTCTGTCTCTCTCGGTGTCTGTCTGTCTGTCTTTCCCTCTGTCTCTCTGTCTGTCTGTCTCTGTCTCCCTCTATCTCTGTGTCTGTCTGTCTGTCTTTCCCTCTCTCTGTCTTTCTCTGTGTCTCTGTCTGTCTGTCTGTCTCTCTGTCTGTCTGTCGATCTGTCTGTCTGTCTGTCTCTGTCTGTCTGTCTGTCTCTCTCTGTGTCTGTCTGTCTCTCTTTCTTTCCCTCTCTCTGTCTTTCTGTCTGTCTCTGTCTGTCTGTCTGTGTCTGTCTGTCTCTCTCTCTCTCTGTCTTCCCCTCTCTCTGTCTTTCTCTATCTCTCTGTCTGTCTCTGTCTGTCTGTCTGTCTTTTTCTCTGTCTCTGTCTGTCTTTCCCTCTCTCTGTCTTTCTCTGTCTGTCTCCCTTTCTCACTCTTTCTGCGTGTTTCTCTGTTTGTCTGTCTGTCTGTCTGTCTGCCTGTCTCTCCTTCTTTTTTTATTTTATTTTAATTTTCTTTTCTTTCTTCAATTTTCCTGAAGCTGAGAGTCGGAGTAGAAGAAGATGGAGCTGTAGTGGTGGTGGTGGTGGTGGGGGGGGGGGGGTGGTGAGGGTGAGGGTGGGGGTGAGGGGGTGGAAGTGGGGGGGGGGGGGGTGGGAGGTGTGAAAGGGGAGGAGGTGCGAGCACTCCTTTTGGATAACAAGAACCCGTCCATCTTTCCCTGGAGTGTGTTAAGCGACAGAAAGTGGTGGGTTTTTTTTTTTTTTTTGGATTTTTTAAATTTATTATTATTATTTGTTTTTTTTTTTTACAGCAAATGCTTCAGCTGTTCAATAATGATATTGAAATAAAACAAATTTAAAAAAAAAACACAACCTCCCCCTACCCCCCCCCCCCTGCCCCCGAACATAACAAAAAGCAACATACCAAAACAAACTTATAACGTGTTTACATGAACACTTCGAATAAAACACCGCCTTTAGGGAACAGGAGGAAGTGCTTGTGTGTGTGTGTGTGTGTGTGTGTGTGTGTGTGTGCGTGTGTGTGTGTGTGTGTGTGTGTGTGTGTGTACGTGTGTGTGTGTGTGTGTGCGTGTGCGTGCGTGCGTGCGTGCGTGGGCGTGCGTGCGTGCGTGCGTGTGTGTGTGTGTGTGTGTGTGTGAGGGAGTGGGGGTGGAGGACAGGGGCGTGAGGAGAGGCAGTGGGTGTGTGTGTGTGTGGGGGGGGGGTGGGGGGGGGGGGGTGGGTGGGCATAAAAGAATGAGAGGTAAATGTAAACATTCATTTGTTGTTATTGCGAAGACATCGACACGGTCAGCAAAAGATCAAATATCGTGTATCTTATCTCCCTATCTATCTATCTATAATTATTCATTTATTTATTAATTTTTTTTTTATGTAAGCTTATCTATTATTTATTCACCTTTTTTTTTCTCTCTCTCTCTCTCAAGGCCTGACTAAGCGCGTTGGGTTACGCTGCTGGTCAGGCATCTGCTTGGCAGATGTGGTGTAGCGTATACGGATTTGTCCGAACGCAGTGACGCCTCCTTGAGCTACTGAAACTGAAACTATCTCTCTCTCTCTCTCTCTCTCTCTCTCTCTCTCTCTATGTATATATATATATATATATATTTATATACATGTATAGATACATAGATATATGGATATTACACACATACACACACACACACACACACACACACACACACACACACACACACACATGGATAAATAAATGAATATGGCGACTTGTCAATAATATATTAAAAAAAATAAATAATAATGTCCAATCAATTACTATTATTCGAAATTGCTGAATCCCTGTTACATAGTCTAGAAGGACAGTTTCTGTGATGTGACATCACCCATATCTAATTTTAATTTTGGTGTTGTTCAGGTTGATATTGACTGTTTCACATAATACGTTTAAGAATTGCTTATTAATTTTCATTGTTACACTTCATCCTTTCTCTGTACATCCCCCTTAAAAAAAACAACTCCATCCCAACTCCACCTCCCACACACCAGCAAACACACACACACACACACACACACACACACACACACACACATATGATACGTCTAATATCACTCAAAGTGAAAAGACGTTAAATTAAAGAAAGACACACACAGACACACAGACACACACACACACACACACACAGACACACACACACACACAGACACACACACACACACACACACACACACACAGACACAGACACACACACAGACACACACACACACACACTCACACACACACACACACACACACAGACACAGACACACACACACACACACACACAGACACACACACACACACACACACACACACACACACACACACACAGACACACAGACACACACACACACACACACAGACACACACACACACACACACACACACACACACACACACACACACACACACACACACACACACACACACGGACATGACACGTCTAACATCACTAAAAAGTGAAAAGTCTAATATCAGGAGCAGGAAGCAGGGAAATGTCAAATGCATGCATTACACTGACTTAATTCAATTATTGGTAGTCCCCCCCAACCCCCCAAGCCCCCCCCGCCCCCTACACACACACACACCACTCCCATCTCTCCCCCCGCCCCCCCATCCCTCCTC
>NC_134883.1:45456900-45459400 GCF_041734735.1 Babylonia areolata
GCACGCACACACAACCCTCCTTGTCCGTGACAGTCTGTGTATGTGTATGTGTATGTGTGTGTGTGCGTGTTTGTGCACGCAGGCGCGCGCGCGTGTGTGTGTGTGTGTGTACGTGTGTGTGTTCTGCACAACCCTCCTGCCCCCTACCTGTTTGCGCACATGTTCGCTATTCACAGCTAAATGAGCGCAGCAGCAGCAGCAACATCATTTTCCCAGCTGTTGTTGGCAGCATTTGTGCCGTGACGTATTTTTTAAATCGTTTCCCGAGGGAGGAAATTAGCGTCATCTGTCAAAACATTCTACAATGGAGGTTTCCGCCCAAGCGGCAAAGCTCTAAACACAAGTGATGTAGGTATTATATAGGTATACCACCACCAGCCACAAGTTGCCAGTTTGTTCTTGGAAGGAAGTACACGCTTCGCGAACAGTTACGGACCATGTTGAAAAAAAAAAGCAGATATGTTTGTTCTGGAAGGAAGTACACGCTTCGCAAACAGTTACGGACCATGTCGTGAAAAGCAGGTTTGTTTATTCTGGAAGGAAGTACACGCTTCTCAAACAGTTAAGGACCACGTCGTGAAAAGCAGCCGGTATATTTGTTCTGGAAGGAAGCACACGCTTCGCAAACAGTTAAGGACCACGTCGTGAAAAGCAGGAATGTTTGTTTTGGAAGGAAGTACACGCTTCGCGAACAGTTAAGGACCACGTCGTGAAAAGCAGGTATGTATGTTTGTACACGCTTCTCATTTATTCCTAAACTTGAAAATAAGACCTTGGCATTTAAAAATAGAGAAAACAAACAACCAACCCCATATAACCATATATCAAAAAGGAAAAAAAATGAATGCAAGAAACAAAACAACATTAAATTATTCACACACACACAAATATACACAGACAGACAGACAGACAGACAGACACACACACACACACACACACACACACGCACACACACACACACACACACACACACACACAAATATACACAGACAGACAGACAGACAGACAGACAGACACACACACACAAATACACACACACACACACACACACACACACACACACACACACACACACACACACACACACACACACACACACATACACACACATTCACCATTGTTTGTCCTGGAAATTCAGCATCATCATTTTCACCCTGCCCCCAACGACGAATGCTGTGGTAGGTAGGTAGGTACCTAATATTCTGTGAAGATTGTAGGTTGGCTGTGGCCTGTCTGAAGCAGAAGAAACTCAGTGGCTGCAGTTTGTTATTGGGAGTGTGTTTCGTGGGCTGTACTGGCAAGTGTTTAGGGCGAAGTTAACAAATAATGAGGCCAATTATTTGTTAATGGACTCATTATTTGTTAATTTCTAGTTGAAAAACCACCTAGGCAGCCACGTGTTTGTTCTGTATTGTCCATGTGTTTTGTATGGCTTGTTCAGGATTTAAGAGGCTATGCCAGTCTTGAATAAAAGCTAATTTGTGTTTGCACATTTCTTCTGTCTTTGCTGCTGTGTGCACATGTCAGATGATCGGTATAAGGACAGGCCCGGCGCTTCCTTTTTTTTTGAGGAAGTGTCTGGGTTTGTTCCAATGTACCTTTTATTTACCTGTGTGCTAGCTGAATCAGCACCGTAAGCATCACTGACTTGAAGTTGTTTAGGGCGAAGGTTTTGAACCACAGGTATTGTCATTAACCCAGAGGTACAACGTCTCTCTGTCTGTATATATCTCTCTGTCTGTCTGTCTGTCTCTTTCTATCTCTCCCTCTCTCCTCTTCTCCCTCTCCCCCTCTCTCTCTCCATCTCCCTCTCTTTCTCCCCCTTTCCCTCCCTCTCTTTCTATCTCATCTATCTCCCCCCTCTCTCTATTCCCTCTCTCTCCCTCTCTTTCACGTCTCTCTCTCTCTCTCCCACCTCTCTCTCTCCTTCTCCCATTCTCCCTCCCTCTCTCTCCCCCTCTCTCTCTATTCCCTCTCTCTCCCTCTCTCTCTGTCGTCCCCCTCTCTCTCCCCCTCTCCCTCTCTTATCCCTGTCTCTCCCTCTCTCTCTTCCACGTCTCTCTCTCTCTCTCCTTCTCCCCCCTCTCTCTATCTCTTCCACCTCTCTCTCTCCCTCTCTCTCTCCCCCCCCTCTCTCTCTCTCTCTCTCTGTATGTGCATAAGTATGTGTGTTTGTGTTGGGGCGGAGTAAATGGGAACATATGTGGGGGTGGGGGTGGGTTGGTGTGAATGTGTTCGTTTTATTAATTTTTTTTTTACAGTGTTGATGATGATGATGATGATGATAATGATTTTCATCATTCATAGTATTAGTATTAATATTAGTAGTAGTAGTAGTAGTAGTAGTGGCATCTACAAAAAAACAACACCAAAAAAACAAACAAACAAACAAAAACAAAAATAAAACAACAAAAAACAAATACGAAACAAACCCCCCCCCAAAAAAAAACCCCAAAAAAAGAAAAAAAAGAAAAGAAAAAAGAAAAGAAAAAACATTTTT
>NC_134883.1:45466900-45474400 GCF_041734735.1 Babylonia areolata
CCCATACAATGAAGTGAGCGGAGTATGGAAACATAATTATGAATACATACATCGACATAAAATCACATTCACACATTTTGTCTTATCTTTAACGCTTTGAATACAAACAGGGACAACAGATTACCAACAATTCTTTCGTTTACATTGGCAAACAGAAGTGCAAGTTTAACTCTCTCCATACGAACGGCGAAAGAGACGACGTTAACAGCGTTTCGCCCCAATTACCATCATCAAAATATTGCAAGTGGAAGGCTCTTATACTGAAGAGGTGAATGTTGACAAATAATACCACAATTCTGACGACGGAAGCTAAAGGTTGGGCCATTCAGACACCCACTGGACATCCGAGGGGTCTGTGTAGAGGAGAAGAGAGGACTGGCCGTACTGAGTGAGTTAAAAAAAAAGAAGTGACAATTCAGTGGAGACATTCCAATCCTGAATCTCGAGAAAACGCTACGAATTTTGATGATGGCAATTTTGAAGCAGGAGAGAGAGAGAGAGAGAGAGAGGGAGAGAGAGAGAGAGAGAGAGAGAGAGAGAGAGAGAGGGAGGGAGGGAGAGAGAGAGACAGACAGACAGACAGACAGACAGACAGACACAGAGACAGAGAGAGAGAGAGAGAGACAGAGAGAGAGAGAGAGACAGAGAGAGAACTGAACACTGAACACTATGTTTAATTAATGTCATAGCTGAAAAGCTCTAGTGACATAGTATGTACTAATCAGAACAAAATGGTGCAACACAGATAAAGCAGAACAGAAAAAAAACAAAACAAAACAAAACAAAACAAAACAAAACAGAATTAAAACAAAATAAATAATAAGAGATTTGACGACGACACTTTGGCACTTTGTCATTAGCTTACAGAGAGAGCGAGAGAGAGAGAGAGAGAGAGAGAGAGACAGACAGACAGACAGACAGACAGACAGAGGTACACACACACACACACACACACACACACACACACACACACACACACACACACACACAGAGAACTGTCACCCAGAGACACACAATGCCTTAGACACAATGACGCTTCAACACAGTTCCTCTCCCCCCCCCCCCCCCCCCACCCCCCAAAAAAAGGAACAATAAAAAGGAACAATAACGTAATACACATTTTGTATAGCTCTTGCCATGCGTGGCTCTCTAATCACGTGCACTGAACAATACATCTGGGTATGAACGAACCGGAGAGAACCAGTTAATGACAAGACTGAGACTGAAAGTACCCATTGATGCCCTGGTGATTTGCTTTGAAGAACACAGACATCAATTCACCCACACACACACACACACACACAGAGGCAGAGACACAGACACAGACACACAGGCAGACACACAGATACTCAGACACAGACACACACACACACACACAGATACTCAGACACAGACACATGCATAGACACACACACTAGCACACACACGCACACACACACACACACACACACACACACACACACACACACACACACATACTCAGACACAGACACACACACATACACACACACACACTAAAAACATACACACACAGAGACACACACACTCACACACACACACACACACACACACACACACACACACACACACACACACACACACACAGACACACAGAGACACACACACACACACACACACTCTCTCTCTCTCTCACACACACACACACACACACTCACGTTATGAACGAAGGAGACCCAATAACCGGAGGGAACCAGTTAATGACAAGACAGAGACTGAAAGCACCCATTGATGCCCTGGTGATTTGCTTCGGTTGACTGAGCACACACACTGGAAGCGCTTTGAAGAACACAGACATCAATTCACACACACTCACACACACACACACACACACACACACACACACACACACACACACGAACCAAAAAGAAAAAGAAAAAAAACAACAACAAAAAACCAGCAAAAAAAAACGTCATTCATTCGTTAAAACACACCACACATCAAACAGCGAGACTACGTTTCGCTCTAACGGTCCCCACCTAAACCAGAGACCATAGATAACATAAAAGAGTATTTGGGCACTGACTGACAAGTGGAACCTAAACAACGACGCCATTTTATTATTTTAACCCCCCCCCCACCACCCCCCACACACCCCTCGCCGCCCCTCCCCTGTGACCACAGGAAATAGTGCAAGACAGGATGGCATCAACCTCCGATAACGCAACAACCGGGTGGTTAACTCACTCAGTACGGCCAGTCCTCTCTTCTCCTCTACACAGACCCCTCGGATGTCCGTCCAGTGGGTGTCTGAATGACCCAACCTTTAGCTTCATGTCGTCAGCATTGTGGTATTCTTTTGTCAACATTCACGTCTTCAGTATAAGAGCCTTCCGCTTGCAATATTTTGATGATGGTCATTGGGGTGAAACGCTGTTAACGTCGTCTCTTTCGCCATTCGTATGGAAAGAGTTAAAGCGATTGACTTTCAGGTTTTGCAAGTCCTAGGTTTAAACTCCCCTGTCACGATGTTTGGTTGGTTAATGGAGGACAAAATTATGTGGGGTTTTTTTTTGGTTTTTTTTTTTTCCCCATCACACAGGCTAGCATATGTTTTGTTGGCGTTGCTATAGTGGTTCCCTCATAGTTACGGCGTCTGATGGGTTAAGGGAGGATAAAATCATGGGTTTTTTGTGCTTTTTTTTTTTTTTTTTTTTTTTTTTTTTTTTTTTCGATCTGCCAGTTCAACACATGTTTTAGCTTTGCTGTAACAGCAGAAGTTTCAGCGCCCCCCCCATTAATTATCAGTCTAGGTAATCCATGTCGGCGTGTGGTGGGTTATGAAAATAAACACAATACCCAGCATGCACACACCCTGAAAACGGGGCATGCCAGGGCTGCGTACATATCGGGGGGTAAAAACGGGTATATATACGTGTGACACCACTCGTTTATTTGTTACACACACACACACACACACACACGCACGCACGCACGCACATAGACACACACGCGCGCACACACACACACACGGAAACACACACACACACACACGCGCACAAACACACACATATACAGACATGCACACACACTCACTCACACACACATACATACACACACACTCTCCTGCAAACACAAACACACACACACAACCACACACACACTCTCTCTCTCTGTCTCTCTCTCCCACACACACACACATACACAGTCTCTCTCTCTCTTTTTCTCTCCCTCACTTTTTCACATAGAGAACGAGAGCGAGCGAGCGAGCGAGTGAGCAAGCGAGAGAGAGAGAGAGAGAGAGAGAGAGACAGAGAGAGAGACAGAGAGTGACAGAGAGAGAGAGACAGCAGACAGACAGACAGAGAGAGACAGACAGCAGACACACACACACACACACACACATATAGACAGCAGACAGAGAGAGACAGACAGCAAACACACACACACATATATAGACAGCAGACAGAGAGAGACAGACAGCAGACACACACACACACACACACATATAGACAGCAGACAGAGAGACAGACAGAGACAGACAGACAGACAGCAGACAGAGAGAGAGAAAGACAGAGAGAGAGAGAGAGACAGACAGACAGACAGAGACACACACTAAAGTCCTCTGTAATGGGGAGTGCCCTTTGGGAGACGGGATAAATCTTTGTCCAGACCCGAAAGCTTCAGCCAGCAACCCAATTGGGGAAGAATGATATTTTTTGTCTCTTCCCCTGTTCTATTTCTATTCTTTTTTTTTGGTTTTCCTCCCATTTTCTCCTCTGTGTGTTTTTTTTTTTTTCTTCTCTCCCTCTTTTGTTATCTCCAAATTACTACTTTGATTCCCTGGATTTTTTTTTTTTTTTTTTTTTTTGTAAGTTCGTCTTACTTTCAATACTCGTGAAGAACAGGACGATCGGGAGATACGAATTGTGTATCGTCTCGTGTGTGTGTGTGTGTGTGTGTGTGTGTGAGAGACATGGATGGAGATAGGGGATGGTGTAGGAGAGAGATAGGGAGTGTGTGTGTGTGCGTGTGGAGGAGTTAGAGAGATGCGAAGTGTGTGTGTGTGTGTGTGTGAGAGACATGGATGGAGATAGGGATGGTGAAGGAGAGAGATAGGGAGTGTATGTGTGCGTGTGGAGTTAGAGAGATACGAAGTGTGTGTGTGTGTGTGTGTGTGTGTGTGTGCGTGCGTGTCTGTGTCTGATATGAATGGAGATAGGGGATGGTGTAGGAAAGAGAGATAGGGAGTGTATGTGTGTGTGCGTGTGGAGTTAGAGAGATACGAAGTGTGTGTGAGTAATATGATGGAGATAGGGATGGTGTAGGAGAGAGATAGGGAGTGTATGTGTGTGCGTGTGGAGTTAGAGAGATGCGAAGTGTGTGTGAGTGTGTGTGTGTGTGTGAGATATGAATGGAGATAGGATCATGTAGAAGATAGGAGCGTATGTGTGTGCGTGTGAGAGTTAGAGAGAGTAACAAAGGATGTGTGTGTGTATGTGTGTGTCTGTGTGTGTGAGGATATGGATGGAGAGGGATTTGGGGGGGGGGGGGGGGTCGGGTGGGTGTGGAATATGGAGAGAAGGAACAACAACAGCAACAAAAACTCCTTGAACTCTGTGGACTGTTGTGATGATCATCAGTGTGTTGTGTTGTGTTGTGCTGTTTGTGTTGTGTTGTGTTCATTTGTACTGCGCTGCGCTGCGCTGTACCGTACCGTAGTGTTCCAGTTTGCGCTGTATTCTGTGTTGTATTCTCTTGCACACAACTGCACTACCACGAACTCAAGAAAGACACCAACGATGGTTATATATATATATATATATTTTTTTTTTTGGTGGGTCCTCCAATCTTCGAATTCCCCCCTCCCCCTCCCCCTCCCCCCACGAAAAAATGTGTTGTGACAAAAAGAGAAATACAATACAATCCAGTCCAATGCAATACATTTTTAAATGGATCCCTACAATGCAATACAATACATTTTTAAAATGGATCCTCCATCTTCCTACCCCCCCCCCCACCCCCCCGCTTTATTTTTTTCTTTTGTCTTTGTTTTGCATTTTCTCCCTTATTTCCTTACCAAATATTCCCATATTTGAAATAATATACAACCCCCACAAAATGACACACTGTAATTCAACAACAAAAGAGTGCTAACTCTCTTCATACACAAGGCAAGGCACACAATCCCCAAGTCAATTCTGACCAGGCCACCGGCCGACCCAACCAGCACAACACAAGTGAGAAAACAGGTACACCGGAACTTCTTCTTCTTCTTCTGCGTTCACTCGTATGCACACGAGTGGGCTTTTACGTGTATGACCGTTTTTACCCCGCCATGTAGGCAGCCATACTCCGTTTTCGGGGGTGTGCATGCTGGGTATGTTCTTGTTTCCATAACCCACCGAACGCTGACATGGATTACAGGATCTTTAACGTGCGTATTTGATCTTCTGCTTGCATATACACACGAAGGGGGGTTCAGGCACTAAGCAGGTCTGCACATATGTTGACCTGGGAGACCGTCAAAATCTCCACCCTTTACCCACCAGACGCCGTCACCGTGATTCGAACCCGGGACCCTCAGATTGACAGTCCAACGCTTTAACCACTCGGCTATTGCGCCCGTCGGTACACCGGAACAAACCCAGACACCTGGGCGAAAAAGGAAGCTCCGAGCCTTGTCGTCCCAAACATTCATCAGTCCACCTTTCCGATCTGTTGAGGTATATTAGAATCATTACACTGCCGTCTGATGGTCGAGTCACCAAATGATATCAAGAATCCCCTAACCCCGCCTCCCCCCCCCTACCCTAAGACCCCCCCCCCCCCCCCACCCAGGCCCCTTTTTTCCACTCCCTCACCCCCACCCACGAGCGCAATAGCCGAGTGGTTAAAGCGTTGGACTTTCAATCAATCTGAGGGTTCCGGGTTCGAATCTTGGTAACGGCGTCTGGTGGGTAAAGGGTAGAGAATTTTCCCATCTCCCAGGTCAACACAATGTGCAGACCTGCTAGTGCCTGAACCTGCTTCGTGTGTATACGCACGTTTCTGATCAAACCCACGCATTAAAGATCCTGTAATCCATGTCAGCGTTCGGTGGGTTATGTCCAGCATGCATACCACCGTAAACGGAGTATGGCTGCCTACATGGCGGGGGTAAAAATGGTCATACAAAAAAAGCCCACTCGTGTACATACGAGTGAACGTGGGAGTTGCAGCCCACGAACGAAGAAGAAAAAGAATAAAGTTACCTTCCCATGACGTATCCGCATTCGTTATCCGAAAAAAAAAAAAATTACCGTAGGATCACCCCGATCTGTTAAGGTATATTAGAATCATTAGACTGCCGTCTAATTGTCAAGTCACCGAATGATATTAGAACCCCCCCCCCCTCCTCCCTCCCCCCCCTTTTTCTCCACTCCTTCACCACCCACCCTCCACCTCCATCCTTTTCGGATTTTTTTCTTCCGTTTCAAAAACACGGAAGTGATTTGTAACTGTGCCAATCACGATGCTAGAAATATACTGCTGCTGCTGCTGCTGATGTCACTGCAGATTTCTGCCTCCGCGTTTATTAGGTGTGTGTGTGTGTGACGAGGGGAGCATGGTGTGTGGGGGGGGGGGATATATATATATCTATATGTATATATATATAATTATACATTATATATGTATGGGCACATATATATCAATTTCATATTGCGCTATGATAGAGGCTGAATCAAACTCTAAGTGCTTTACAAATCTACATTATCTTTTCTTAATAATGATAATAATGATAGTATCTATATAACGCTGAATCTTGTGCAGAGACAAATCCAAGCGCGTTCGCACCAGTCATTCACACGCATGCATAACTCTAAAACTGGAGAAGCTGAAGACAAGGAAGAGGCCGGGGGAGGGAGGCTATCTTGTGATGCAAGAGTCTGCAACAATGTCAAAGAAACAAGAGAGATCAAGTCCTTCCAGACTCACTCGTGATATGGACTGTATCCAGTAAAGGAATCATGAGAAAAGAAAGAGATAAGAATGGTTAAAATGGGTCATGTATTGGATATTGATAAGCATCTGAAAAAAGAAAAAGAAAAAAGCCTGCTATTAAGATCGATCCAAAGACGTTCTACCCAGACACAACTTGTCTAATCCCCAGCACTACATCACATCTGACCTCTTTTTTTATATAATGAAAACATAATTGTATCTGAGGTAATAACAGCATTTAAATCACGTTTTCTTGACATATCTCGGTTATTTCAGATATTCTTTTAATTCGGCCGTAAAGAAGTCGTTGACATCACCTCGTGCACGCTTAACAAGTATAGATCTGCTCAAACCAGTCCGATAACAGGCTGACCGAAAGTGAAAGAAACGTTCCATTCCATTTTAAAAACAAGAGAGGCAAGGCCTTCAAGACTCACTTGTGATAAATTACGTCCCCTAGCAATAATTACAGAGTAATTTCCCCTTTTTTTTTTTTACTATTGCACCAAAAAAACGTTTGCAAAATAAATAAAACTTCCATGCTTAGCAAAAGAAGTT
>NC_134883.1:45486900-45489400 GCF_041734735.1 Babylonia areolata
TGTAGATACATATCATTATCTAAAGACGGCTTGCAACAAAAACGTAACATTTTACACTCTTACTGCAGTCAATGGGGCTTAGGTTTGAATAGAGAAAAGACTAAAGTAATTGTTTTCTTCAAAAACTGTCCCTACAATACCCCTACATTTTAAATGTTGAGAGGACATAATTGAAGCAACAGAAGAATATAAATAGTTAGGTGTTATATTTTATTGAAATGGCAATTTAAGTCGAGCACAAGGTCATCTTAATCCTCTTGACTGCGCTGTTGACGTACGGCGTACGTCATGAAATGTCGCTCACCAATGCTGTATTGACGTGCGCCGTACGTCATGTTACAACGTTCTATGTTTCGAGTCCCACATTGCAGAAAATACAGTCTGCTAACCATTAAATTAGCTCCCCTGACAGCTCTTTATCTCCTGAGTTCCATAAGCTAAAATTATTCATTGGATTGTCATATTTATGGCGAAAGTTTTGCAAGTTTGTACGAAGCTCAAGTTGTGTTTGCAAAGCCATGGCTGAACGCAGACAAACCCCAACACTTGCACTTGTATTGAAAGAATTCTTTCGCGATGCAAACAGTAGAGGTGAAGATTGTGGACTGAATGAGACAGAACTGCGTGAAGTTGATGCCGAAGACGCTGATTTTGACAGTGGAGGGGGGTGGAGGGGGAGTTGCTTGACGGAACTGAAGACAGACAAGCTCAGCTGATTCAAGATGCAGGTGGGTGTTTTCGAGGTTTGTCAATTTATTATTTGCTTTCTGTTTGTTGTAACAATGAATATGACTGCATTGTGTGTGTTTTGAATGTGTTAGCTGTGGTAAGTGGCTTCGTCAGTCACTGATCAGTGTGTGAGAGTCAGTCAGTCACGTGGGTACTGTCTGACCATCACAGCCCAGGGGGGTGTGGCTTGCTGGCTGGCTCATTGTTGATGACAGCGTGTGTCGCTCGCCTGCAGCTTTCTGTGTGTTCGTTCCTGAGTGTGTATTGGTTTGTTGTTGTTGTTGTCATTATTGTTGTTGTTGTTGTTGTGTGTGTGAGTGAGAGAGAGAGAGAGAGAGAGAGAGAGAGGGGGGGGGGGGGAGATGATGTTTATAAAACTGAAATCAGAGAATGATATACAGAACTGTATGCCTAAATTACTTTGTAAATGCAACACTTGTAGAAGTGTGTGTGTGTGTGTGTGTGTGTGTGTGTGTGTGTGTGATGTGTTGTCATTTTGTTTTGTATGAGAAAGAGAGAATGAAGGGGGTGTGGCATACCATGAACCAGTTTCAGTGTGTGTGTGTTTTGGGGGTTTGGGGTGGGGGGTGGGGTAGTTATGTGTGTGTTTGTATTTCAGCTTCTGAAAACAGAAATAAAATGGTACCATTTCATGATCTTTTTATATGTAAAAAAACAAAAAAACAAGCCCCAAACCCAACAAACTTAGTCTTTTATGCAATGTGTTTCAGGTATGCAGCATGGTGATGATCATGATATTCATCCTGGATCATCTGGAGTTGACAACTTGCCACAAACCTACAGCTGAAGACCAGCAGCAGCAAGACCAAAGGGCAATAAACAAGCCTCCAGCAATTCTGGATTACAACAAAAACATGGGTGCCATGGACCATCATGACCAACAGCTGCAGCCCTGTGATGCCACAAGGAAAACCCTGAAGTGGTACAAATAGCTGTGTGTGCATTTTCTACAAATTGCCATGCTGAATGGACACATCCTCTATAAAAAAAAAAAAAGCAGGCAACAGCAGTACACTCCTGGACTTCAGAAGGATGTAATTAGTGCCATGATTTTTGGTGACCAAGACACTGCTAAAGATGACCACGCTGTTTGTCTTGTGTGGATGACACTTCATCCCACCTACCCCACAGAAGGCCTGGCCACAAAGGAGGTGCAGAGTCTGCTGGAAGAAAGGACAAAGAAAGGATGTGGGGTTCTACTGCCCAGACTGCCCCAGCAAACCAGCACTGTGTCTTGAAGACTGTTTCTGCAAGTACCACACACAGCGTTTTTACTGGTGATAGATCCTGGGTGAGTACACTCTTTTCATTCTTTGTGTGGACTGTGTTGGAGCCTTATGCACCTGGACACTGTTGCTCAGCCTTGACAGTGTGTGTGGTTGATCACAACAGTCACAAGAAAGACAGGTTGATAACGTGGCTGATATTGTAGCACCTACATGGTGGAATGACAGTCCCAATTTTTTTTTTTATTAATGCATTTTATGGAATTTTTCTGTCAGATTGACTCATTATTTGAACATGTGAGTATCAAAAACAAAATCTTGGTTCATTTTCCTTTCAGTTGATATATACTTTTTTTGCACTTCAGTACTTTTTGAAATATAAGCAAATTAAAATCATTGGCGTGTTTTTCTGAAAATTTTCTCAGCATAGGCCATAGCAAAACGTACTAGCAGTGAAGGGGTTAAAAAATCAAGCAAATAAGGCTCTACATGTGCTAATCAGAACATTTCGTAATACAAATATG
>NC_134883.1:45494400-45501900 GCF_041734735.1 Babylonia areolata
CGTCTTTCATGTTCTTCTTCTTCTTCGTATTCTCCTCCTCCTCCTCCTCCTCCTCCTTCTTCTTTGTCTTCTTTCTTTCTTCTTCTTCTCTCTGACTCCAAGTCTGTGGATTGTGTGTCAAAAGCCAAGGTCTCTGCAACTGGTTTTCCCGTCCATTCTGCAACGTCGTCAGTCCATCGGTTTTTCTTGGCTTTTTTTTTTCTTTCTTTCTACTTCTTCTCTGTCTCCTACCCTCAGCAGTTTCTTGGAGGAGGATCGTTCTAGGAAGGCCACTGAATCTTGTAACGTGGGGCCATACCAGCGTCGTAGCTTTCTTTTTCTTGTAACTGCTGGTGGTGTCGGCAGATCTTTATGAGGTTCAATGCACTGATTGGTGGTTTTGTTGCACTTTTTCAGTTTCAGTTTCAGTTTCAGTAGCTCAAGGAGGCGTCACTGCGTTCGGACAAATCCATAGACGCTACCCCACATCTGCCAAGCAGATGCCTGACTAGCAGCGTAACCCAACGCGCTTAGTCAGGCCTTGAGAAAAAAAAAAAGAAAAAAGAAAAAAGAAAAAAAAGGTGAATAAATAATAGATAAGCTTACATAAATAAATAAATAATAATTATAATATAAAAAGTTAGTAATAATAATAATAATAATAATAATAAAATAATAATAATAATAATAACTAACTAACTAAATGAATGAATAAATAAGACAACAATGATAATAAATAAGCAAATAAATGTAAAACATGAAGACACACATTCACACATACACCCACACATGCATAACAGATATGCACCAAATATGTTGCACTTGCTCATTAGTTATACGTTCAGTGAATCTGATGTTTGACATCGTGCGATAACACCTCATGGAAATGAGGTTGTTTAAAAAAAAAATATTTATTTATGATTCTCCTGGCCAAATGACGCCATTACGTGACAGGAATGTTACACTTCTTCTTCTTTCTTTCTTTCTTTCTTTCTTCTTCTACTTTCATTCTAGTATATTTAGTACCCCCATTTGAAAATGTTCTTTTCTCCACCCCCGCCCCGACCATCCCGCCCCCCCCTTTTTTTTAAGGAACGTTGTAGAAAAAAAAAAGCTGCATAAGATTACTACTTTACCTAACAGTGAAGATTATTTAGACTTGACTTGAGAGACTGATGGATAACAACCCAACAATCAATAAAATCACACACACACACACACACACACACACACACACACACACACACACACACACACACACACACAGAGATATGAAGAGAGAGAGAGAGGGAGAAAGTGAGGGGGAAAGAGAGAGAGGGAGACAGAGATATATATATAGGGAGAAAGAGGGGGGGAAAGAGAGAGGGGGAAAAGAGAGAGAGAGAGAGATAGAGAGGGAGAAAGAGAGGGGCAAAGAGAGAGGGGGGAGAATGAGAGAGAGAGAGAGAGAGAGAGAGAGAAGGGTGAGGGAGGAGGAGGAGGAAGAGGAACAGGGACCTCAGAACTAAGGTCATTTCTTTCTCGCGTATCGTCATTTCAGGCAGGACCTGTTCTTCCCAAATGGCCTTGACAACCAGATAGTGAAGCAGTGCGTGCGTGTGCTGGGGGGGGGGGGGGGGGGGGGGGGGGGGGGGGGCGGGGGGGGGGGGGATGGAATGAAGGGAGACAAACAGGAAGCAAAGAGAAAAGTTCTTTTCTTTCCATTTTCTTTTGGGGGTGTGGGCATGGGGGGCGGGTGTGTGTGTGTGTGTGTGTGTGTGTGTGTGTGTGTGGAGGGGGGGGTTCAGTTTCAGTTTCAGTTTCAGTTTCAGTAGCTCAAGGAGGAGGAGGAGTCACTGCAGAGTTGTAGAAGAAAACAAAGCTGGAAAAACTTACTACTTGACCTTCATGAGTACAGATCACACAGACCTTCCAACTAATCACGGAGGGTGAGAGAGGGAGAGAGGGAGGGAGGGAGAGAGAGAGAGAGAGAGAGAGAGAGAGAGAGAGAGAGAGATTCAGGATTCAAAACTCAAGATTCAGAAACTTTATTACTCAAGGATAGATAGATAGATAGATAGGGAGGGAGAGAGAGAGAAAGAGAGAGATATATTCAAGATTCAAAATTCAAGATTCAAAAACTTTGTTACGCAAGGATAGATAGATAGATAGATAGAGAGAGAGACAGAGACAGAGACAGAGAGACAGAGACAGAGAGACAGAGAGAGAGAGAGAGAGAGAGAGAGAGAGAGAGAGAGAGAGATATTCAGGATTCAAAATTCAAGATTAAAAAACTTTGTTACGTTAGGATAGATAGATAGATAGATAGATAGATACAGAGAGAGAGAGAGAGAGAGAGAGATACAGAGAGAGAGAGAGATACAGAGACAGAGACAGAGAGACAGAGACAGAGAGACAGAGAGAGAGAGAGCAGGAGAGAGAGAGATTCAGGATTCAAAATTCAAGATTCAAAAACTTTGTTACTTGATAGATAGATAAATAGATAGATAGATAGAGAGAAAGAGATAGATAGATAGATAGATAGATAGAGAGAGAGAGAGAGAGAGAGAGACTGAGACAGAGATACAGAGACAGAGAGAGAGAGAGAGAGAGAGAGAGAGAGATTCAGGATTCAAAATTCAAGATTCAAAAACTTTGTTACTTGATAGATAGATAAATAGATAGATAGATAGAGAGAAAGAGAGAGAGAGAGAGAGAGAGACTGAGACAGAGAGACAGAGACAGAGAGAGCATGAGAGATAGATAGATAGATAGAGAGAGATAGAGAGAGAGAAAGAGAGAGAGATTCAGGATTCAAAATTCAAGATAAAAAAAACTTTGTTACTTAAGGATAGATAGATAGAGAGAGAGAGAGAGAGAGAGAGAGAGAGAGAGAGAGAGAGAGAGAGAGAGAGAGAGAGAGAGACAGAGAGAGAGAGAGAGAGAGAGAGAGAGAGAGAGAGGATGAAGAGGAGAGGGAACTCAGAACTAAGAACATTTCTATCTCGATCGAGTATAGAGATTCCAGGTGTGGCCTATTCTTTCCAAAACGACCTTGATAATAATAATAATAATAATAATTTGTTTTTATATAGCACTATAAACAAGCATAAGCAAGCTCTAAGCGCTTTACAATCCAGTACCTAAAGTGTAACAAGAAGGCATATATATAAAAAGTAGTAGAAACATAAAACAGAATCATTAATATTATAAAAAAAACAAACACCCACTATGCATAAAACTCACAAAGTAACATACTATCAATACTACAACTGTTACACTCCAACACTCACACTAACACACACACGCATAGACACACACATGATTAAAACGGCTTGACAGACAGACAGACAGACAGACAGGGACAGAGACAGAGAACGTGATTTTAAACAAGCAGTGCGTGCGTGTGCGAATGATGGAATTAAGGGAGATAAACAGGAAGCAAAACAGCCATTTTCCATCAGGGGGGGAGGTAAACTAGAAGAAACTCATTTTAGCAGTTTTCACTCCTGGGTCAAACCGGAACAACGCTATTTTGACATCGCTGGAGGTTGTCTGCTTGGTCTAAATGGCTTCCGTTCCCCCAGTGTTCTAGAAAGAAAAGCGCGTGTGAAAAAGTAAAAAAAAAAAAAAAAGAAAAGAAAAAAAGGCGCAATGTTACACGTCTATTGGCACTGAAAAAAAGAAAAAAAGAAAAAAATCTCTGTAGTTTTTTTGTCTGTCCGTCTGTGAGCCTGTGTTTCCATCTGTGTCTGTTCTGTTTCTGTGTCTGTCTCTCTGTGTCGGACATGTTCTTTGTCTCTGTCTCTGTCTCGTTTTATTTTTTTGGTTTCTCTGTCTTTGTTTCCCAATCTCTCTCTCTCTCTCTCTCTCTCTCTCTCTCTCTGTGTGTGTGTGTGTGTGTGTGTGTGTGTGTGTGTTTCTCTCTCTCCTTCTCTCTCAGTATGTACGTACCTGTGTGAGAGTGTGACAGTGTGTGACTGTGACTGTGACTCTGTGTGTGTGTGTGTGTGTGTGTGTGTGCGTGCGTGCGTGCGCGCGCGCGCGCGCGTGAGTGAGAGTGTGTGTGTGTGTGTGTGTGTGTGTGTGTGTGTGTGTGTGTGTGTGCGTTTCTGTTTCGCCTTACATAGGCTGAATTGACATTTTATTTCTGTGACCAGTGTCCAGTTTTCTTCCTGTCTCTATTTTTGTTCGTGTGTGTGTGTCATCTTCTGTATTCACGTTTCCTTCTTCTGCATATATCATCTATCTATGATTCATTAATTCTGAGGGGTGGGTGAAAAAAGAGCATGTATTTTTGCTTATCGCCTTACCCTGGTAAAATAAACATGATACTCTCTCTCTCTCCTTCTCTGTCTGTCTGTCTCTCTCTCTGTCTCTTTCTATCTCTCTCTCCCTCCCTCTCTGTGTCTCTCTCTGTATGTCTGTCTGTCTATCTGTATATATCTCTCTCTGTATGTCTCTCTCTGTGTCTCTGTCTGTCTGTCTCTGTCTGCCTGTCTGTCTGTCTCTCTGTGTCTCTGTCTGTCTCTCTGTGTCTCTGTCTGTCTCTCTGTCTCTCTGTCTGTTTCTCTCTCCCTGTCTCTCTCTCTCTCCCTCTCTCTCTCTCCCCTCTCTCTCCCTCTCTCTCGCTCAAATCTCCCCCCTCTCTCTCCCTCCATCTCTCTCTGTGTCTCTCTGTGTGTCCCTCTCTCTCTGTGTCTGTCTGTCTGTCTGTCTCATAGTTTGTAAATGAACTATCTGTCGGATTACCCACTCCCTCCCCCCCTCCCTCCCTCGCCCCCCCCCCCCCTCCCTGATACTTATGTATGCCTATGGTTCAACTCAAACCATCTGAATCTCTCTCTCTCTCTCTCTCTCTCTCTCATGGTTTGTAAATGAACTGTTGGATTACCCCCATTCGCTTTTACTTCCCCCCCCCCCCATCCCTCGCCCCCTTCCCTGATGCTTATGTATGTCTATGGCCGAAGCACATTAAACCATCTGAATCTCTCTCTCTCCCTCTCTCCTTCTCCCCCCCTCTTTCTTTCCTTCTCTCTTCCTCCCCCCCTCTCTCTCTCTCCTCACTCTCCCTCTCACCCCCTCTGATCAGTTTCAAGCAGGACGAGTCGCCATCACTGACGTATCTTTGAAGTCTCTTTTCTCCAAATTACTTTCACAAACGCAGACACAGACACACAGACACAGACACACACACACACACACACATACACACACACACACACACACACACACACGTACACACACATACACACACAGACACACAGACACATACACACACACGAAAGCAAACCAACTTTGTTTGGGCAACTTGAAATGAAATATTACACTGATGAATAGACTCAAGACTCTAAATGATACATTGCTCTTTTTGCTAGAAATGAATGACCTATTCAAATTCGATTGGAAATATACTGGAAATCGGAAGCTCGTCCAAAACAAATCAACACGCATCGTTTTAATCAGGGTTAACCAAGTCAGAAAAAAATATTAGATAATTTCAAAACTCCCCATATAAGGAACATTAAAAAAAAGAAAAAAAAAAAGAGATGCGAAAACTGATCAATTTTCAGTCTGCAAGAAGTGGTGGGCAAAACACCAATTTGCCCAAACATGTAAACAGAAGCACAAAACAATCTCAATCACCTGATGCTATGAAATGAGAAACTGTAAACCCGCAAAGGCCCTTCAAAAAACAAACAAAAAAGCCCAACAAAAACCCAAAAAACAAAACAACAACAAAAAACAACAACAAAAAACCTACGTCCTCCTATAAAATGAGCCTAAAACTTTCCTTAAAATGAGCCTATGATTTCCCTTAAAACGAGCCTACGTCCTCCTATAAAATGAGCCCAAAACTTTCCTTAACATGAGCCTATGATTTCCCTTAAAACGAGCCTACGTCCTCCTATAAAATGAGCCCAAAACTTTCCTTAAAATGAGCCTATGATTTCCCTTAAAACGAGCCTACGTCCTCCTATAAAATGAGCCCAAAACTTTCCTTAAAATGAGCCTATGATTTCCCTTAAAACGAGCCTACGTCCTCCTATAAAATGAGCCCAAAACTTTCCTTAAAGTGAGTTTATGTCTTCCCATGAAACGAGCCTATATTTTCCCTTTAAATGAGGTCATGTCTTTCCTTAAAATGAGCCTATGTCTTTCCTCAAAATGAGCCTATGTCTTCCCTTGAAATAAGACTACGTCTTTCCTTAAAATGAGCCTGTGTCCTCCAATGAAATGAGCCTTTGACTTTCCCTTGAAATGAGCCTATGTCTTCCCTTGAAATGAGCCTATGTCTACCCTTGAAATGAGCCTATGTCTTCCCTTAAATAAACCAATGTCTTCGCTTGAAATAAGCCTACGTTTTTCCTTAAAATGAACTTATGTCCTCCAATAAAATAAGCCTTCGACTTTCCCTTGAAATGAGCCTATGTCTTCCCTTGAAATGAGCCTATGTCCTTCAATAAAATAAGCCTTTGACTTTCCCTAAAATGAGCCAATGTCTTCCTTTGAAATCAGCCTATGTCTTTCCTTGAAACGAACCTATGTCTTCCCTTGAAACGAACCTATGTCTTCCCTTGAAATGAGCCTTTGTCTTCCCTTGACATGAGCCTACGTCTTCCCTTGAAATGAGCCTATGTCTATGTCTACCCTTGAAATGAGCCTATGTCTTCTCTTAAAATGAACCTGTGTCTTCCCTTGAAATAAGCCTACGTCTTTCCCTTAAATGAGCCTATGTCCTCCTATAAAACGAGCCTTTGACTTTCCCTCGAAATGAGCCTATGTCTTCCCTTGAAATGAGCCTATGTCTACCCTTGAAATGAGCCTATGTCTTCCCTTAAATAAACCAATGTCTTCGCTTGAAATAAGCCTACGTTTTTCCTTAAAATGAACTTATGTCCTCCAATAAAATAAGCCTTCGACTTTCCCTTGAAATGAGCCTATGTCTTCCCTTGAAATGAGCCTATGTCCTTCAATAAAATAAGCCTTTGACTTTCCCTAAAATGAGCCAATGTCTTCCTTTGAAATCAGCCTATGTCTTTCCTTGAAACGTACCTATGTCTTCCCTTGAAACGAACCTATGTCTTCCCTTGAAATGAGCCTTGTCTTCCCTTGACATGAGCCTACGTCTTCCCTTGAAATGAGCCTATGTCTATGTCTACCCTTGAAATGAGCCTATGTCTTCCCTTAAATAAACCAATGTCTTCGCTTGAAATAAGCCAACGTTTTTCCTTAAAATGAACTTATGTCCTCCAATAAAATAAGCCTTCGACTTTCCCTTGAAATGAGCCTATGTCTTCCCTTGAAATGAGCCTATGTCCTTCAATAAAATAAGCCTTTGACTTTCCCTAAAATGAGCCAATGTCTTCCTTTGAAATCAGCCTATGTCTTTCCTTGAAACGAACCTATGTCTTCCCTTGAAACGAACCTATGTCTTCCCTTGAAATGAGCCTTTGTCTTCCCTTGACATGAGCCTACGTCTTCCCTTGAAATGAGCCTATGTCTATGTCTACCCTTGAAATGAGCCTATGTCTTCTCTTA
>NC_134883.1:45506900-45511900 GCF_041734735.1 Babylonia areolata
CCTCTCTCTCTGACCCCCCTCTCTCTCTGCCCACCCTCTCTCTCTGTCCCTCTCTCTGTGTGTCCCCCTCTCTCTCTGTCCCCCCTCTCTCTGTCCCCACCCTCTCTCTCTGTCCCCCCTCTCTCTGTCCCCTTATCTCTCTCTGTCCCCTTATCTCTCTCTGTCCCCCTCTCTCTCTGCCCACCCTCTCTCTCTGTCCCTCTCTCTGTGTGTCCCCCTCTCTCTCTGTCCCCTTATCTCTCTCTGTCCCCTTATCTCTCCCTGTCCCCCTATATATATCTCTCTCTGTCCACCTATATATATCTCTCTCTCTGTCCACCTATATATATATCTCTCTCCCTGTCCCCCTATATATATATATCTCTCTCTGTCCCCCTATATATATCTCTCTCTGTCCCCCCCCCCATCTCTCTCTCTCTCTGTGTCCCCCTCTCTCTGTGTCCCCCCATCTCTCTGTGTCCCCCCATCTCTCTCTCTCTCTCTATGTCCCCATCTCTCTCTGTCCCCTTATCTCTCTCTGTCCCCCTATATATATCTCTCTCTGTCCCCCCCATCTCTCTCTCTCTCTCTGTCCCCCTCTCTCTGTGTCCCCCTCTCTCTGTGTCCCCCCATCTCTCTGTGTCCCCCCATCTCTCTCTGTCCCCCATCTCTCTCTGTCCCCCCATCTCTCTCTCTGTGTCCCCTTATCTCTCTCTGTGTCCCCTTATCTCTCTCTGTGTCCCCCATCTCTCTCTGTCCCCCCATCTCTCTCTGTCCCCCCATCTCTCTCTCTGTGTCCCCTTATCTCTCTCTGTGTCCCCTTATCTCTCTCTGTGTCCCCTTATCTCTCTCTGTCCCCCTATATATATCTCTCTCTGAGACACACACACACACAGACAAACACACACACACACACACACACACACACACACACACACACATTAACACCCATCATATACTACACAATATGACCATCTGCTTGACTGCTGAACGTGTCATTTTGGAGTCGCGTCCGCGCTGATGCCGGCTCAGATTCCAAACACGCAGGGCAACAATTATTGAGTTCCTGTGTCAGTACTATCGACAATAATAGCTGTTCGTCCTGGGGCCGTCATTCTGGAGAAGGGGCTGTTTTTTTTTTCTTAGGGAAGAGACCGCCGCATTTCCCCCAATAATAATCCGCCAGAATGGAACAACTAGTTTGATGCGATCGACTCGCCTGTACGGAAGTTGAGGCATAATTGGCAAGGAGATGTTGCTATTATTTGTAGAATATATCATCATCATATGGTCTGGCTGTCTTTTTTTTTTAGGCTTTCAGTTCGGAGCATATCTTTCTATTACCAGGCCTACGAATCCTAGTGAATTCTGTTTATTTATCTTTTTTTTTTTTTTAATCTCTGAGTCGATGTTCATGCTACATACTGTTGTCAATGAAAAAGTGGAATCGGAAAGTTTTCAATGTCATTATTATTATTATTATTATTAATATTATAATCATCATCATCATCATCATTATTATCATTATCATTATCATTATTATTATTACTACTACTACTATCCTCCTCCTCCTCCTTTTTAATGAAAATAGATTTGAAAAATTTCAATGTATTATTATTATCATCATCATCATCATTATTATTATTATCATTATCACTACTACTACTACTACTACTACTACTACTACTACTACTACAGTACAGTAGTACAGTAGGCCTCCTTCCGTTATGGCTGACCATGGATAGAGTATATCCGACCTAATGTCTAACTGGGCTGTCTACTTGGATCAAGCAGCGTCGCCTGTGACTGTAGAGACCGATGCGAGAGAAACAGTCTCTGTCGCAGCGGTCACATGTGTAAGCTGATGCTGGTCTGTTGGCTGCCGTCCCTTTTCTGCGAGCTCGCTTTTCTGCTGCAGCAGTTGACAGTTTGTCCTCACCAATCCGTAGCTTATTCTTGAGAGTGCTTCTCCAGCTGTTGCGGTCATCTGCAAGGTCCTCCCAGGACTCAGTGTTGATTTCAAGCGCCTTCATGTCACGTTTGCAAACGTCTTTGTATCTCAGCTGTGGGCGGCCGATGCTTCTCTGCCCCGTGGCGAGCTCTCCATAAAGGATGTCTTTTGGGATGCGATCATCTTCCATGCGGCGAACGTTGCCCAGCCAGCGCAGCCGACGCTGTCTCAGCATGGTATACATGGTCGGGAGGCCGGCGCGAGTCAGGACTTCGGTGTTTGTCACCTTGTCTTGCCAGGAGATGCCGAGTATGCGCCGTAGGCTTCTCAGGTGGAAGGTATTGAGCCTTTTCTCCTGACGAGCATGTGTGGTCCACGCCTCACTGCCATACAGCAAGGTGCTGAGGACGCAGGCGTTGTATACAGCCATCTTTGTCTTCGTGGTCAGCTTGGGATTTGTCCACACTCTTTGTGTGAGGCGGGCTAGCGTTGTGGCTGCCTTCCCGATCCTCTTGTCGATCTCGGTGTCAAGGGAGAGGTTGTCGGTGATGGTGGACCCAAGGTAAGTGAATTGATGGATGGCTTCAAGCTCGTAGTCATCAGTGGTGATGGCTGGTGGAGATGGCGTGTCTTGGCCTAGGACATTTGTCTTCTTGAGACTGATGGTCAGACCGAAATCTTTGCAGGCCTGGGAGAAGCGGTCCATTAGTGACTGCAAGTCCCGCTGGGTGTGGGTCACAACTGTGGTCACTACTACTACTACTACTACTACTACTACTACTACTACTATCATCATCATCATCCTTTTTAATAAAAATAGATTTGAAAAGTGTTCAATGTAGGATGATGATGATGATGATGATTATCATTATCATTATCATCATCCTTCATATTAAAAATGGATTGGAAAAGTTTTCAATGCTTTGATGTCAATATCATCATTATCATTATTATTTTTACTATCATCATCATCATCATCATCATCTGTTATGCAATTATCTTACACAGACCAAGGCTAGGTTCCCACGACCTAACCAGCCCCTTCGGTCTATGTGAAGATCGAGCATCTGTTTTTTTTTTCTTTTCTTTTTGTTATCTGTTAATTTGACGGGCGCAATAGCCGAATGGTTAAAGCGTTGGTCTTTCAATCTGAGGGTCCCGGGTTCGTTTCTCGGTAACGGCGCCTGGTGGGTAAAAGGTGGAGATTTTTCCGATCTCCCAGGTCAACATAATGTGCAGACCTGCCAGTGCCTGAACCCCCTTCGTGTGTATACGCACGCAGAAGATCAAATACGCACGTTAAAGATCCTCTATTACATGTCAGCGTTCTGTGGGCTATGGAAACCAGAACATACCCAGCATGCACACCCCGGAAAACGGAGTATGGCTGCCTGCATGGCGGGGTAAATAAACAAAACGGACATACACGTAAACTGTTAAATGTTACATGTTTGTCTGAGTGTGTAGGTGTTCGTGCCTGAAATCTGTTTGAATGACACAGGAAACGAATGATGAGCGCCCGATGGCAGCCGTCAGTCGGCTCTACCCAGGTAGGCAGCCTGTTGTGGAAATGAGTTTGTAAAGCGCCTAGAGCTTGGTCTCCGACCGAGGATAGGCACTATATAAGTATCCATATCAATCAAATAATCAGCCAATTTCACAGCAGACGTGCTGCAGCATTATGGATCAGCCAATCAGTTCAATCGTGGCAGGTCCACTTCCTTTGCGTTAGCTGTGCTTGACTATGTGTGTATACATATGTATGTGTACATAACTACATGCATGTATATGAATGTGTATTGTGTGTGCGTGTGCGTGTGTTTATGTACGTTTGTGCCTGCCTATGTGTGCGTATGTGTTAGGGTAGCTGTTAGATACACATGCATTGTTAAAATGTATGTATGCAGCGTGTGTGTGTGTGTGTGGTGTTTGTGTGTGTGTTTGTGTGTGTGCGTGTGTGCGTGTGTGCGTGCGTGTGTGTGTGTGTGTGTGTGTGTGTGTAGTCACATTTTGGTATGTGTATGTAACATAGATATGATGTTTTATGTTAACAAAAGCGTTTTTGTAAAGCACCTGGAGCAGATTTCTGGATAGTGTGCTATATAAGTATCCATTATTATTATTATTATTATCAGCCAGCACGCTTTGACACCTAAAAACTGAAACTGAAACTGAAAGTGCCCAGATGGTCGTGAAAGGGTATGTGGCCTTTATCTTTAAATAGATTTCTTTCTTTTTTTTTAACCCTTTCACCGCCAATCAATGGAGAGTGCAAAAAATTCCCTTGTGCTACAAACACAGTACATGTGGTGTCGAAGTACATACAGCTGGGGATTCCCCCTGTGATGGGTAGAAAAATATGACTTATCCTACCAACGAACATTAAGCAGCAGTAGTTTCATGGATAACAGCCCCATGATGTGGTCACCCCTTCAGTGAGTGACATGGGTCCTCTACCTAGCTGCTGCATAAATGCAGAGTTTGGCAGTGAAAGGGTTAAAACACCACCAACAACATGACATGACATGACAGTACAGATTGGGCAAGTCGCCACAGGGTCTGATATCACTACCACGCGATCATGGGCATCGATTCGATGAAAAACGTGATAACAAGGGAGACGATAAAGTGAGTGAGAGAGAGAGAGAGAGAGGGGGGGTGGGGAGAGGAAGGGAGGGAGAGAGAGACAGAGACAGAGAGAGAGAGACAGAGACAGAGACAGACAGAGACAAAGACAGACAGGCAGACAGACAGTGAGGGATGGAGAGGGAGAGAAAGATAAAGAGAGACAGAGGGCGAGAGAGAGAGAGAGAGAGAGAGGAGGGAGAGACAGAGGAAGAGACAGACAGAGACAGAGAAACAGACAGACACACAGAGAGAGAGAGAGACAGAGAGAGAGACAGAGAGACAGAGACAGAAAGGGAGGAGAGCGAGAGAGAGAGAGAGAGCGAGAGAGAGATGGAAAGATAGAGAGAGAGCTAGACAGACAGTGACAGTCAGACACAGAGAGGGAGAAAGATAAGAGAGACAGATGTAAAAAGGGTGTTTTGTGAGAGTGTGTTGGTTCGAT
>NC_134883.1:45521900-45526900 GCF_041734735.1 Babylonia areolata
AAAGATAAGAGCACGAAATGAAGAATGGAGAGGGTCGCGACTAAGCCATTATTGTCGTTAGTAGGGGGCTTAGTAGGTGGTGTCCTAAGTACGTTAAATCAGAACAGGCACCACTGAACACCACCGAAGTGACTCAGCAGCAGTGCAGGGTCTCCTCTGGTGTGTGGCCTCCTGGCGACCTAACATCGATGGTTCCCTGCGGACTGCCGACGCTGGAACTGTGACTGACGAACCCGGGTGTGGCCGTGTATGGGGGAATCTAAATGAGCGGCGTGTGAGTAATGCCACTAAAACGGTGCAGATGATGGGCCAGCAAAAAAAAAAAAAAAAAAAAAAAAAAAAAAAAATGGAGAGGGTGAGTGTCAGTGATTGGAGGAAAAAACAAAACAAAACAAACAAACAAACAAACAAAAAACAAAAAACAAACAACAACAAAAAAACAACAACATAATTTGTATTTGCATTTGTATTTCTTTTTATCACAACATAATTCTCTGTGTGAAATTTGGGCTGCTCTCCCCAGGGATAGCGTGTCGCTACAATACAGCGCCCCCCCCCCCCCCTCCCCTTTTTTTTTTTTTTTCATTTTTTACCTGCGTGCGGTTTTATTTGTTTTTCCTATCGAAGTGGATTTTTCTACAGAATTTTGCCAGGAACAACCCTTCTGTTGCCGAGGGTTCTTTCACGTGCGCTAAGTGCATGCTGCACACGGGACCTCGGTTTATCGTCTCATCCGAATGAGAAGCGTCCAGACCACCACTCAAGGTCTAGTGGAGGGGGAGAAAATAAGTATCGGCGGCTGAGCCGTGATTCGAACCAGCGCGCTCAGATTTGTCTCGCTTCCTAGGCGGACGCGTTACCTCTAGGCCATCACTCCACATAATATTCAGAAGGGTTTACCCTGTTTGTTATTTTGTCTTCCTGGCCGCCTGTCTCTCTGTCTGTCTGTCCGTCTGTCTGTCCGTCCATCGATGGGTCGTTCATTCTGTCGGTGTGTCATTCTGTCTTTTTGTCTGTCTGTATGTCTTTCTGTCTGTTTGTCTGCTTGGCGATCCTTCCGTCTGTTCGTCTGTCCGCTTGGAGTCCCTCTCCGTCTGTTGGACCGCATGTTTGTCTGTCTCTGTCTCTGTTCATATTCCGACTACGCACGGGGCACTGCCGCCTGCGAGACCACATGTACCGAATAAAGCTGTCACACACACTCCTGACTGCCCGTGTAAGACAGGCCCACAAACCCCGGAGCACATCCTGCAGTCCTGCACCATTGTATCATATCAAGATGCACGGATGCAGCAGTGGCCCTATGGAGCCACACTGGCAGAAAAGCTCTGGGGCACCAAAAAAAAAAAAGACCTCATCAAGACCACCACCTTCATTTCCAGCATAGGACTGCAAGTCTGAGACCATGATCACGGGGAACGCAGAAGAAGAAGAAGAAGAAGGAGATGTGTCTGTTTGTCTGTCTCTGTCTGTCTGTGTGTCTGTCAGTTTTAATCACCGTACACTGCAGTTGATACAGAGAGTCCGTGAGGGTGTGGGTTCGAATCCCGCTCTCGCCCTTTCTCCTAAGTTTGTCTGGAAAATCACACTGAGCGTCTAGTCTTTCGGATGAGACGATAAACCGAGGCCCCGTGTGCAGCACGCACTTGGCGCACTGAAAAAGAACCCATGGCAACGAGAGTGTTTGTCCTCTGGCGAAATGACGTAAAATGAAATCCACTTTCATAGGTACACAAATATGTAAGCATGCACTCAAGGCCTGACTAAGCGCGTTGGGTTATGCTGCTGGTCAGGCATCTGCTCAACAGATGTGGTGTAGCGTGTATGGATTTGTCCGAACGCAGTGACGCCTCCTTGAGAAAGTGAAACTGAAAACTGCAGTTGATGACGAAGCCAGGGGTAGGGTTTTTTTCTTTTCTCTTTTTTTTTTTTTTTTTTTTTTTAATTTTCTTACGCGTGTTGCACAAGTCAAGAGCCTGTTTTTCGTTACTTCTTTTTTTTTTTGTTTTATTAATTTTTGCTCTGGAAGCGGAACTGGTAGCGGCTAAGGTGGTTTGGTGCAGTTTCAGTAGCTCAAGGAGGCGTCACTGCGTTCGGACAAATCCATATATATATATATATATACGCTACACCACATCTGCCAAGCAGGTTGCCTGACCAGCAGCGTAAGCCAACGCGCTTAGTCAGGCCTTGAGAAAAAAAAGAAGAAAAAAAAGGTGAATAAATAATAGATAAGCTTACATAAATAAATAAATAAATAAATAAATAATAATTATGATATAATTGGTGAGAATAGGGAGGGGTATTATGGGGATAAGGGGGGATGGCGGAAAGGGAGGGCAAGGGGTGAGGGGGGGGAGGTGGCGGCTTGTGTGGAGTGGTGGTGGTGGTGGTGGTGTGTGTGTGTGATGCGTGCGTGCGTGTGTGCGTGTGTGTGTGTGTGTGTGTGTGTGTGGGGGGGGGGGGGGGCAACTCGTTCGCTTCAGTTTCAGTTTCCAAGGTGAACGCGTCAAAGCGAGCGGAGTGTTCCATATGCGATACGCTCCACCACATCTGATTAAAGTGTGTGTGTGTGTGTGTGTGTGTGTGTGTGTGTGTGTGTGTGTGTGTGTGTGTGTGTGTGTGTGTGCAGTGCGTGCATGTGTAAGTATGCACAAGTTTTTTTTTTCTTTTTATATATTGATATGCACTTGTATGTATCCTAATTTCTACTATATCCGTGTTTGTGTATGATTTTCGATTTATGTTCGTATCTTGTTATGTACTATCACTCCCCCCCCCGCCCCTCTTCCCAATATTCCTTGTGACTCCGGTGATGGAGTCTCCCGACGGACCGACGGATGAGTAGGCAGGCAGGCTTATCTGTCGGTGTGTGTCCTCATATGGGAGAAGAGGCCGATTCTGGATGCGCAGCACTTCCCACATGTGTTGAAAGGGAAAACGTCTCCAGAAGTTGACTCCGGTACACTTGGTAATAAAGACATATTCTATTCTAAAGACAAAAAGCAGAACAAAACAAAACAAAACAAAAACAAAAAAAACCCCAAAAAACAAACAAACAACAACATCACTCCCCCCCCTCCAAACAAACAAAAACAACAACAACAACAGAAAATAACAAAAACAACATGGGAGCAGATTATGCCCTACCTACGCATACATACCCAGTATACTCAGCCAACACTTTGGCATCATTTCAAATGCGGAGGAGAGAAAACCGATTAAGATTTGTTTTTGAAATATGAAATTTTTAAAAGTAAAAGTAAATGAAACCAGATAAAACAGCTAGATACAAAAGAAAAAAACAGCAACAAAAAACAAAAAACAAAACAAAAAACCAACTCAACAGCAACACAGAATCAAAATGAAAAATATATTAGAGGATCATTAATGAAATCAGATCAGAATAAAAACAGACCTAGTTCAGCAAATCTGCGCTACTTCCCTGCCCCCCCCCCCCACCCCCCCCCTCCCCGAACCCCCTCCCCACCCCTCCACACACACACACACACACACACACACACACACACACACACACAAACACAGTGCATACGCGTCAGGTGATTGGCATAAAAATCTTTCAACTGACAGGTGTTCATAATGCTCTCTAACTCACTCAGTACGGCCAGTCCTCTCTTCTCCTCTACACAGACCCCTCGGATGTCCAGTGGGTGTCTCAATGACCCAACCTTTAGCTTCCGTTTGTCAGAATTGTGGTGTTCTTTGTCAACATTCACCTCTTCAGTATAAGAGCCTTCCACTTGCAATATTTTGATGATGGTAATTGGGGTGAAACGCTGTTAACGTCGTCTCTTTCGCCGTTCGTATGGAGAGAGCTAAGTTATGCCGTATATGCCTGAGTTGCCTTGGCAGAGAAAGCTTCCAGATCTAATTTCTAATCACAGAAAATGGAAAGAAAAGAACAGTTGGCGTTCTTGGCAGATACCGTCGTTTTCTTCCCGTACCCAGAGAGGAAGGTATATATATATATATACCATTAGTGAGGTAACGAGCAGAGAGTATATATATATATATATCAGCTTCTGTCTCATCCTTCCTCCCACTCCCCTCTCTCTCTCTTTCGATTTTCATGTCTCTCGCTGTCTCCCTTCTCCCTCCCTAATCTCACTATCTCCCACTCCTCTCCCTCTCTCCCACGTTCCGCTATCTCTCCCTGTCTTTTCTATCTCCCCTCTGCCTCCACCACCTCTCTCAAGTTATGATACAAAAAGCAACAACAGCAACCCCCCCCCTCCCCCTTTCCCCCAGTCAGCAGGGCATTTGCGTGTTATTTCTCTTCCATTCGGTAATTTCACGGTCACTGACCCTTTGGGTATGGTACAGAAGATTGCTACGTGTCTTGCAAGGACTACGGGTAATAATTCTCATGGCGAGCAGAGTTGTTTTTCCATGATATTTTTTTTTTTTGGTCAAGAAAAGTACCGGAGATTACTACGTCTTTCGCAAGGTCTACACATATATAATTCCCCAGAGTGAACAAAGTCGCTTTTCGTGATATTTATTTCGTCAAGAAAAAGTACGTAAGATTTTTTTTTTTCTTCTAATAATGTGTTTTGCAAGGTCTGGACGTCAAACTTTCGTTGTGAGTCATTTTTCATAGTATTTATTCGATCTCGTCTACTGGATTCCTGGGGAATTCCACTGGCCACCGTCTGGTCTGTTGAAGCCCGAATTTCTGTCAGACAAGCGATGGTAATGACCACTGCTTGTTCCCACCAGCCTTCCCCCCCCCCAACCCCCCCCCCCCGCCCCCCACCCCGCCATTCCTGTCTTTCTTGTCTGTGGTTAACGTCAGACGGGATCAGCCCGTCACCACGCCAACCTTTCTTCTGTCTGGCTTCAGATCCAACGGCAGAACAACGCGGACGCGTCTCTTGTGATGCTCTGCTCGTTACATCGCTAATGGCTTCACCACCACGATCCGTTTTAGTGAAAGGGGGTGGTGACAGACGCAGTAGCCGAGTTCACAAAGCGTTGGA
>NC_134883.1:45531900-45561900 GCF_041734735.1 Babylonia areolata
TCCCCCTGTCTTCTACTCTCTGTCTGTCTGTCTGCCTTTTTGTCTGTCTGTCTGCCTTTTTGTCTGTCTTTTTCTACTCTGTTTTAGGTAGTTTGTTAGCCCTCCCTCCTTTGTGTGTGTGTGTGCGTGTGTGTGTGTGTGTGTGTGTGTGTGTGTGTGTGTGTGTGTGTGTGCAAATGTGTATATGAGGAAGTGAAACTACAATGCTGTGTGTGTGTGTGTGTGTGTGTGTGTGTATGAGAGGTTGTGAAACTGCAATGCTCTGTGTGTGTGTGTGTGTGTGTGTGTGTGTGTGTGTGTGTGTGTGTGTGTGTGTGTGTGTGTGTATGGGAGGTTGTGAAACTGCAATGCTCTGTGTGTGTGTGTGTGTGTGTGTGTGTGTGTGTGTGTGTATGGGAGGTTGTGAAACTGCAATGCTCTGTGTGTGTGTGTGTGTGTGTGTGTGTGTGTGTGTATGGGAGGTTGTGAAACTGCAATGATCTGTGTGTGTGTGTGTGCGTGTGTTTGTTTGTTTTTTTTCGCTTTGTTTTCTGTTTGTTTGATTCATTGATTTTCTCTCGGTATATATATATATATATATATATATATATATATATATATAATCCTTGTATATTTATTTTTTTTCAAAGACAGGCAGAGAAAAAAATTAGCAAGCTTTACTGTTAATAAACCGTAATGTTGGTAAGTCACAGAACATAATATTATATGCATGTGCTTGTGTGGATGTTTTTTTTTTTTTTCATGTATATGTATGCGTTATATGTATATGAATACAAAAGTTTTATCATGTATACATTTATGAGTGTGTAGGTTTGTAAGCGTATAGCCTGATGTACTCATGGCAATTAAAAAAAAAAAAAAAGAGGGTAATAATAGAGAAAATATACGCATAAGTACTTGTGCATCAGAAAGGAATGGCTGTGGTTATCGGCCTTCAAAATGTGGGCAATGATAGGCCTATACTACTGTTTGTGTGTTAGTGTGTGGTTAGAAATAAAGGGGGAGGTGGCGTGGGGTGGGAGACAGTGGGGAGTGGATGGTAGGGGGAGGAGAGGAAGCTTTGTTAAAAAGTGACATTATAGATCTTATGTCACATGCATGGGTGTGTTGAAATGTTTACATTGTAATGTTTTTTTTTTGTTTTGTTTTTTGCATTCGAAAGGATAGAACTTGCTTTGCGAGAAAAAAACAACAACAACAACAACAAACACACAAACCAAACAAACAATAGCAACAAAAACAACAGCAAGAAGGAAAGAAAAAAAAAAAAAAAAAAGAGAGAAAGAAAGAAAGAGAGAGAAATCAAGTTTCATACGAAGATGCATCATTTGCGCCCCTGTGGTGGTAAATAGAATCCTAGAGACATGTCTTGTTAATGTCTTGTTTTCGTTATGATGCTCTGGAGTCCAACACGTAACTATGGATGGCGAACAACAAGAAGAAAGATTTGTGTTATATTACTTTTTGTTCGTCTCAACAGATTTCTCTGTGTGAATTTCGGGCTGCTCTCCCCATTAGGGTAAGCGCGTCTCTAATTTCTTATTTTTTTTCTTTCTACAATTTCATATGTTTTCCTATGGAAGTGTATTTTTCTACATAAATTTGTCAGGGACAATCCTTTTGTTGCTATGGGTTCTTCTACATGCGCTAAGTGCATGTTGCACATGGGAACCTCGGTTTATCGTCTCATCCGAATGACTAGCGTCCTAGACCACCCACTCGCGCGGTCTAGTGGAGGGAGTAAAAAAAATACTGGTGACTGCTGTGGGATTCGAACCAGTGCGCTCAGATTCTCTCCCTTCCCAGGCAGACGCGTTACCTCTTGGCCAACACCCCACTCCAAGTAGAAAGAAAAAGAAAAGAGATAGAGAAAAGAGACAGTACCTGCGTTTCTGTAGGGGTAGATACAATCAGGTCCAACACTCAATTTGTATCACAGATTGGCATAATTTTTACAGCTGCGCCAATAGCAAATGACGGGCGCAATAGCCGAGTGGTTAAAGCGTTGGACTGTCAATCTGAGGGTCCCGGGTTCGAATCACGGTGACGGCGCCTGGTGGGTAAAGGGTGGAGATTTTTACGATCTCCCAGGTCAACATATGTGCAGACCTGCTTAGTGCCTGAACCCCCTTCGTGTGTATATGCAAGCAGAAGATCAAATACGCACGTTAAAGATCCTGTAATCCATGTCAGCGTTCGGTGGGTTATGGAAACAAGAACATACCCAGCATGCACACCCCCGAAAACGGAGTATGGCTGCCTACATGGCGGGGTAAAAACGGTCATACACGTAAAAGCCCACTCGTGTGCATACGAGTGAACGCAGAAGAAGAAGAAGAAGAAGCCAACAGCAAATGACTCAAACTAGGAGGCAAAATTGCGCTGGTTCTCTCAGTGTTGCAGCCTTGGGGGCTAGTCGGCCTTTGGGAACCATCCCAACAACGACTGTCCTAAAACTCTCTTGGCCGAGAGAGTCAGTATGTGTAACTTGGGCAAGACACTCTCCACTATAATCAAAGTCTAGCCCAGATAGTCGGGACAGCAATTACCTCCTCTGCTGTTCTGATGGTCATAGTCGAATACGACTGACTATCATACAGATACAGGCATGAAGACAAGTCTAACAGTCTTCGTAATCGAGTGGGCTTAAGATAATGATGATGATGATGATAGTACTGCTATTACTACTACTACTACTGCTACTACTACTACTGCTGCTGCTGCTACTACGACTACTAATAGTAATGATGATATTAACAACAGTAATGATAATACATTTATATATTACGCTTTCAAACTTCTTCGATCACATTACAATAACACAAAACACACACACACACACACACACACACACACACACACACACACACACACACACATAAGTGGAGTGATGGCCTAGTAGTGGTCTGGACGCTAGTCATTCGGATGAGACGATAAACCGAGGGTCCTGTGTGCAGCATGCACTTAGCGCACGTAAAAGAACCCACAGCAACAAAATAATTGCCCCTGGCAAATTTATGTAGAAAAATCCACTTCCATAGGAAAACAAACGAAATTGTGGACAGAAAACAAAAAACGAAATTAAAATTCTTCAGTTAAAAAAAAAAAAAAATTCACAAGAAGGCGTCATTGCGTTCGGGCAAATCCATATATGCCACACACCATCATCTGCTAGGCAGATGCCTGACCAGTAACGAACGCGCTTCGTCAGGCGGCCTTGAGTGCATGGATATGTATCTGTGTACCTATCAGAGTAGATATTTGCTCTACAGAAATTTAAGCCAGAGGACAACGCTCTCGTTGCTACGGGTTCTTTTCTTTCTTTCTTCGCCCCCCCCCCCCCCCCCCCCCCCCCCCCCAGTCCGCCAAGTGTTTGCTGCACACGGGACCTCGGTTAATTAATCATCTCATCCGAATGACTAGACGCTCAGTTTGATTTTCCAGTCAAACTCGGGGAGAAAGGGTGAGGAGAGCGGGATTCGAACACACGCACACACACACACACACACACACACACACACACACACACACACACATAAGTGGAGTGATGGCCTAGTAGTGATCTGGACGCTAGTCATTCGGATGAGACGATAAACCGAGGGTCCTGTGTGCAGCATGCACTTAGCGCACGTAAAAGAACCCACAGCAACAAAAGGATTGTCCCTGGCAAATTCATATAGAAAAATCCACTTCCATAGAAAAACAAATGAAATTGTGGACAGAAAACAAAAACGAAATTAAAATTCTTCAGTTAAAAAAAAAAAAAAAAAAAATTCACAAGAAGGCGTCATTGCGTTCGGGCAAATCCATATACGCCACACACCATCATCTGCTAGGCAGCGGGATTCGAACCCACACCCTCACGGACTCTCTCTCTCTCTGTATTGGCAGCTGAGCGTCCTAACCATTCACCCACCTTCTTCCTCACTTTTCAGAGAAGAGACGAAAGAAGAAGAAGAAGAAGAAGAAGAAGAAGAAGAAGAAGCTGTTGAAGTGTGTCTGGCGTCGTAAGAATGGGAAGGTATTCCAGATGGGATGGAGCTTAAGAAGAACGAAAACGCAAAGCGAAAGATTGTGTTTGTTCTGACGGGGGGCGGGGTGTGTATGTGTGTGTGTGTGTGGGGGGGGGGGGGGGGGGGGGGGGTGGGGGTGGGGGGGGGGGGGGGGGGGGGATACTAGCAGTGAATACAATTACCGAAAGAAGAACGGAGACTTTGAGCCTGGGTTGTAGCGAAGAAAAAAAATTCCAAAAAAAACCCCAACACAAACCGTCACACATATTTTCACGGCCGCTGCCATTGACGCGGAGGTGAAACTAATTGAAGAGAGTTTGTAAGAAACTATGTACACACACACACACACACACACAAACACAACTTAAATCAATCATTTTCTATATGTAACACACACACACACACACACACACACACACACACACACACACACTTTCACTTACTCGCATGCGTACACAGTAATTCCCCCCCCCCCCCCCACTCCCCTGCCCTCCTCCGACTCGATTTTTTTCCTACCCTCGTCTAATATCACTTACATGAAAAGACGTTAAACTAAAGAACGAACACACACACACACACGCCTATCTTTCTCCATCCATCTGTTTGTCTGTCTGATTGATTTTTCTCTGTTTTAGTTTTCTTTCGTTGTTGTTATTGTTGTTGTTCTTATTGTATTGTATTGTATTGTACTGTATTGTATTGTATTGTATTACATAGTGTTGTACTGCATCATACTGTATTGTACTGTACTGCGCTGTTCTGTACTGCAATGCACTATATCGTATTGAATTATACTGCGTTGTATTGTACTGTAGTGTGCTGTGTATACTGTATTGTGTTGTGTTGTGTTACGTTTTGTCACAAGATTATTGCATACAAAGGGCGACACAGAAAGACAAACAAGACCAAGACACAGTATGATAGCGTACAATAATAGTATAAGACAGTACAATACAATACAGTACAATACAGTATAGTATAATTCAATACAGTGTTATACAGTACAACACAGTGCAGTACAATACAATACAATACAATACAATTCAATACAGCCATTGCATGATGGAGTTCGAAGCTGAGAATTCCTTAGTCGTCAATTTATGACAGTGACCACTGGTTTTCATAACTCGGGCTAAAGCTCTGCTCATTCAAATGTACCCTACCCCCACCACCCCCCCAACCCCTCACCCTCCTCCTCCTTTCCTTGTGTATTTGTCACAGACAGTGAGACAAAATGATAATGATATTACTACTACTGGAGTGATGGCCTAGAGGTGACGCGTCCGCCTTGGAAGCGAGAGAATCTGAGCGCGCTGGTTCGAATCACGGCTCAGTTGCTGATATTTTCTCTACCCCTCCACTAGACCTTGAGTGATGGTCTGGACGCTAGTCATTCGGATGAGACGATAAACCGAGGTCCCGTGTGCTAGCATGCACTTAGCGCACGTAAAAGAACCCACGGCAACAAAAGGGTTGTTCCTGGCAAAATTATATAGAAAAATCCACTTCGATAGGAAAAAACAAATAAAACTGCACGCAGGAAAAAAAAAAAAAAAAAAAAAAAAAAAAAAAAAAAAAAGGTTGTGGCGCTGTAGTGTAGCGACGCGCTCCCCCTGGGGAGAGCAGCCCGAATTTCACACAGGGAAATCTGTTGTGATAAAAAAAAAAGAAATACAAATACAGATACTACTACTACTACCACTACACTGCTTCTGCTTCTGCTGCTGCTACTACTAAGGTAGCTTAGAAAGCGCCTTTCCATGTAAAACGTGCTCAATTGAGCTGTACAACGTGCTAGACCGACGTTTAAAACATGCCTTTTAACACCAAAATGAAAAATGCACATGCATAACACCCAAACACTATGTTCACACACACACACACACACACACACACACACACACACACACACAGAGCAAAACACGTATCATACATACCACACATCACAATACTTCAACGTTGCCGATATCATATCACGCGATATTCAAGTCCAATATCACAATATTTAAAACCATATTATCACGATACGGAAAACTATTCCCAATACCACAATACTTAGAGCCATACCACAGTTACTTAAAAACCACAACCCCCAACACTTTAAAACCAGTCCTATACATCACAATGCATTAACAAAACTGAAAATAAACAGTCCACATCAAAATGTAAAATTTAGAACACACACACACACACACACACACACACACACACCTTCCTCAACAGAACAACACCATATAAACCATCAAAACTAAGCTAAAAAAAAATGCTCGGGTGAAAAGATTGTGTGAATCACATCATCATCATCATCATCATCGGGTGAAAAGATTCTGTTATCATCATCATCATCATCGGGTGAAAAGATTCTGTGAACATCATCATCATCATCATCAGGTGAAAAGATTCTGTTATCATCATCATCATCATCGTCACCATTATCAGGTGAAAAGATTCTGTGAACATCATCATCATCGTCATCATCATCGGGTGAAAAGATTCTGTGAACATCATCATCATCATCGCGTGAAACGATTCTGTGGACATCATCATCATCATCATCATCATCGCGTGAAACGATTCTGTGGACATCATCATCATCATCATCATCATCATCATCATTATCACCGTCGTCCACATCATCATCATCATCTGGATCCATCAACTTTGGGCGTCGACGGGAGGGAGGGAGAGAGGGAGAGAGGGTGTGGAGGGGTGGGGGCGAGGGGGGGTGGAGGTTGGGAGGACGACATGAGTGCTGATTAGACAGACAAACCTTTTTCACGCTTTCCCGTAGTTGGCGTCTGTCAAGAGAAGATAACCCCCTCGTCCTGTTTGTTGTTGTCGTTGATGTTGTCGTCAGAACCAGCTCTTCGTGCTGTCGCCGGCGTTTCCGACCTTCACTCCATCATAATTGCCTTGGGGGGGATGGGTTATTCTGAGATCGTTTCGTGTCTGACGACGTGTTCAAACCATGTCAGCTGCTGTCGTTTGACGGTTGACATAAGAAGGGCTTTTGCAGGGAGGGGTTGTGGGGCGGAGTGGTGGCGGCGGTGGGCGTCTTGGCCAAGTTGCTAACGTGGTCTTTCGTCTTGTGCTCTCTGTATATTATTGTGTGTGTGTGTGTGGAGGAGATTACTTAGGGATTTGGTTTCGGAAGGTCTCGATTTCTTCTTTCAGCGTTCTCCAGCGTTCTCCGTGTGAGTAGTTTCTTTTTTTCTTTTTTCTTGTTTTCTTTTTTTTCCTCTTTCTTTCCTTTCCTTCCTCCCTTCCGCCTCCTCCTCCTTCTTCTTCCTCTTCTTCTCCTCCTCTTCTTCTTCTTCCTCCTCCTTCTTCTTCTCTTCCTCCTCCTCCTCCTCCTTCTTCTTCTCCTCCTCCTCCTCCTTCTTCTACTCTTCTTCTTCTTCTTCTCTTCCTCCTCCTTCTCCTCTTCCTCCTCCTCCTTCTTCTCGTTTTTGTTGTTCTTCTTCTTCCTCTCCCCCTTCTTCTGCTTCTTCGTTCTCCCTCAACTCTGTGAAAAGTCCTTGAGTCATCACACACTTAGTGAAGTATTGTAACGTCACTGTAAAAAAAAAAAAAAAAAAAAAGAAAAAAAAAGGATGGTTTGATGGAAGGTGGCGGGCGGGACAGGAGGGGGAGAGGATGATAGTGGGTGGGGGTGTGGGGGTGGGGCTGGAGAGGGACAATGGAAAAAAACAAAAAAAAAAACTGGTAGACGCATCATTACCCTGGCATTCTCCGCAAAGAGCTCGTTAGACCTGTCACTGTCACAGCCACCTGCCGGCAGAAGGGACGCCATCTTGTTCCAACAAGACTGGAGGAACTTCCTCGTAATGAGGCAGAGTCATATCTTTTGTTCGACGGGCGCAATAGCCGAGAGGTTAAAGCGCTGCACTTTCAATCTGAGGGTCCCGGGTTCGAATCTCGGTAACGGCGCCTGGTGGGTAAAGAGTGGAGATTCTTTCCGATCATCCAGGTCAACATGGTGCTTATACGCACGAAGGGGGTTCAGGCACTGGGAGGTCTGCACATATGTTGACCTGGGAGATCGGAAAAGTCTTCACCCTTTACCCACCAGGCGCCACCGAGATTCGAACCCAGGACCCTGTTCATGGGGGACTGTCGGTGGAGGGACGTGGTGGGCAGTCGCATCTCTTGAAAGAACGTTCACTCGGTCTGGCTCTGTGATGATTGAGCGATATCATTCGTCATTTAGGACTTAGTGGATAGAGTCTTGCGTGTATCGGATCAGAACAGTCACTCCGGAACACCACCGAAATGACTCAGCAGCAGTGCAGGGTCTTCTCTGGTGTGTGACCTTCTGGCAACCTGACATCGATAGTTCCCTGTTGCCTGTTGGCGCTGAGACGAACCCTGGTGCGGGTTTGTATAGGAGAACTCGTAAAATGCGGCGTTTGTGTGTGATGTCAATGTAATGATGCAGACAATGTGGTTGCATACACAAAAAGAAAAGAAAAGAATGAAGCGCTTGCAATAAAACAAATAGACAAAGAAAATGTCATCCCCCCCCCCCCCTGACTTGCAAAGTGGTGTCCATTGTTTGATTTTTTTTTTTTTGGGGGGGGGGGGGGGGGGGGGGGGGGATCTTTGTCAAGAGCAATGCACAAAGGAATGACAAGCTCTCTTCTGTGTTGTTGTTCTGTCTGCCAACGATCCCTCCCGAAGCACCGAAACAAATTTTGTTGCAAGGAACACTTTGTTAGTTTTGGACGATGGAAAAGTGTTAGGATCTAACTCTTTTTTTTTTTTTTTAAATTTTTTTTATGCCTTTCTGTTGCCTTTGATACTATCGATCATCCTGTTCTTTTGGATCACTTCCAGTCCCTTTATGGCTCTGATTGCTTCAAAAACGGTTTCACGCACAAGCTGTTTAAGCAGACGACGTCAGTTTTCGAAACTAACCGGCTGGACTTCCAAGGGCCCGCGCAGACTGTGTGACGCCATTCCCGGTTTGAACGCAAAGCCGCTTACGTCATTTTGTCCTCCTCGCCAGACAGCCCCCTCACTGCTTGACCAGTGTCGCGGTACGCTATTGGCTGAGCTGGAATCTGTGTTTCTGCTCCACCGTATTTAAGTAATATCTCATTTGTCGGATCAGTAAATTGCAAGTATTATATACTGGCAGAAGTGTCTCTGGACACTGATAGTTCGTTTAGAACATTAATAGAACCACTTGGTTCATAACACGGCTACAATGGTATTTCAGGAATCACACTTTCGTGGTTTGAGTATCACCTTTCTCATAGATCCCAGTCAACCAATAGCCTATGTTCAAAGCCGGTTCACTTTGATCAGTATCAGTATCAATAGCTCAAGGAGGCGTCACTGCGTTCGGACAAATCCATATACGCTAAACCACATCTGCCAAGCAGATGCCTGACCAGCAGCGTAACCCAACGCGCTTAGTCAGGCCTTGAGAGAAAAAAAAGAATACAAAATAAAATAAAAGGAAATAAGTAAATAAATAAATAAATAAATGATATCACCTTTCTCATAGACCCCAGTCAGTCAATAGCCTATGTTCAAAGCCGGTTCGCTTTGAATATCACCTTTCTCTTAGATCGCAGTCAGTCAATAGCCTATGTTCAAAGCCGGTTCGCTTTGAGTATCACCTTTCTCTTAGATCGCAGTCAGTCAATAGCCTATGTTCAAAGCTGGTTCGCTTTGAGAATCACCTTTGTCATAGATCCCAGTCAGTCAATAATCTATCTTCAAGGCCGGTACGCCTTGACTATGGTGTACCCCAGGGTTCGGTTCTTGGAACTGTACCCTTCATTCTCTGTACTCAGCCTCAAGTCCCACACCCTGTTTCGCGCCAGTCCTTTCCTGGTGACACCCAGCTTAATGGTTAAGATGCTCGACTGCCAATACAAAGAGTCCCCGACGGTCTGTGTTCGAATCCCGCTCTCACCCTTTCTCCCTTCTTCCAAGTTTTACTGGAAAATCAAACAAAGCGCTGTGGATGAAACGATAAACCGAGGTTCCGTGTGGCGCACTGAAAAAGAATCCATGTTGTCCTCTGGCAAAATTCGGTAGAAGAAACTCACTCTAATATGTACACAAACATATATATCCATGCACTCAAGGACTGACTAAGTACGTTGGGTTATGCTGCTGGTCAGGCATCTGCCTAGCAGACGTGGTGTAGCATATATGGATTTGTCCGAACGCAGTGACGCCTTCTTGAGAAACTGAAACCGAAACCGTAAACTTTCATGATCAGACAGAACCCACCATTGAAAACACTGGGCTGTATCAGTGATGTAAAGTCTTGGATGACAAATAATAAACTCAAACCGAATAACGACAAAACTGAAGCTCTGATCCATCAGGACTAACAGAACCTTGAGCCACAACCAACATTCACCACCGTTGGAATCTCAGAGATATCATTTGCTTCGTTTTGCAAGAAACGTAGGTTATATCATTTCTGAGTACATGTCCTTTAGGCCCAACACTCGGCTTATATCACAGATTGACAGAAGTTTACATTTGGGCCAATAGCAAAGTGAGAGTTGTATTATCAATGGTTTCTCCAGTCAATGGGAAACCATTTACAGCTTAGTCTTTTTGTGAAGGACTATGACTCTCAAACTAGGAGGCAAAATTGCACTGACTCTTAGTGCTGCAGTCTTGTGGGCTAGCTGGCCTTTGGGAACCATCCCAACGCCGACTGTCCTAAAACCCTCTTGGCCGAGAGAGTGGGGATGTAACTTGGGCAAGACATTCTCCACTATAATCAAATTCTAGCCCAAATAGTCGGAACAGCAGTTGCCTCCTCTGCTGTTCTGATGGTCATAGTCGGACACGACTGACTATCATATATAAAAAAAATCCTTGGACAGGCATGTTTCAAATATTTGTCAATCAGCTTATGTAGAGGTCCGACGTATTAGCTATTACGTATGTGCTTAATTAACCTCTGAAGCAGAAAAAAAAAATCATCGCCTGTGCTTTTGTTTTGTCAAAACGTAACCTTTGCATTGTGTGCCCTTCCGTGATATATTCTTTAAAAAGCTTCAAAAGGTACAGATTTCTGCAACAAAGCTGTCCTTCGAGATAAAAGGTAATTCATGATCATACTCAATCACTCCTACAAACCTTTACTGGCTCCCAGTCCATGCACGGATTGAATATAAGCTTGAAACACTGTGTCACATTTTAACTGTCTGGTTGATGATTTATAAACAATTTTTTGTACTGCCAGAGCCTAAAATTAAAGCTATTTAGGCAGTAAATCCTGTCTGGTTCATCCCATGCTAACATCCATGACCTTCTGTCTGTCTACAAGCCTTTTACAGTTTTAGACAAATGCGCTCTTCCTGAGACTCTCGTCTTCGGCCTGACTTCTTGAATCTGTCCAGATCCCCAGGGTCAGAACTAAAGCTTATCATGGTGAAAAAGCTTTTTTACTTACAATGCTTTCAAACTATGGAATAACGTTCTCCTTTTACATACGTCATTTTAGACACAGCCTCTGGCTTTTAAAAAGCTCTAATGACTTATCTTCTCCGGTATAACAACTTGGGTTTCCTCCTTCCCCCACCTCCCTCCTTTTTGATGTTTGCTGCTATTCGCAGACACAAAACAGGGTGCTTAAAAAAAAATTATTATTATTTTTTTCTTTTGCATATAGCGATTTTATTCGAATTTTTCTTTTATCCCGGTGTTTGACAGTAAATTCGTTTTGTAATCTAAAACGAGACACACACACACACACACACACACACACACACACACACACACACACACACACACACACCACACACACACACAGACATCATAATCATCATCATCATCGTTATTATTATTATTATTATTATTGATATCCTCAGCACCGTCATCATTATTATTATCATTCTAATCTTCATTATCATCGTCATCATCATCATCATCAACATCATCATCAACATCATCATCATTCTTATTGATTCAAACTTGACAATACATCTGCTCTTTCCAGCTTAGCCGAGAGCAATGGTGTCCAAAACAACACACTGTCCAAGCACGAAAAAAAAAAAAAAAAAAGAAAGAAAGAAAGAAAGAAAAAAATAAAAGAAATGAAAGAAGAACCCTCCCCCACCCCCCCACCCCCCCCAAAAAGTGCTAAAAAGTCAGAGCAGTCACTCCTGCTGCCGATAATCACAGTGCATCAGATCCAATCGGAAATACCTGTCCACTGATGCAACATCTAAACTTGTCATTGTTGCTGCTCTCTCTCTCTCTCTCTCTCTCTCTCTCTCTCTGTGTCTCCCTCTCTGTGTCTCTCTGTCTCTCTGTGTCTCTCTGTCTCTCTCCCTGTCTCTTACCTCTCCCTGTCTCTCTCTCTGTGTCTCTTTCTCCCCCTCTCTCTCCCTCTTTCTCTTTCTCTACCCTCTTCTCTCTCTCTCTCTGTCTCTTTCTCTCCCTTCTCTCTCTCCCTGTCTCTCTCTCTCTGTCTCTTTCTCCCACTCTCTCTCCATGTCTCTCTCTCTCTCTCTTTCTCTACCCTCTTCTCTCTCTCTCCCTGTCTCTCTCTCTCTGTCTCTTTCTCTCCCTTCTCTCTCTCCCTGTCTCTCTCTCTGTGTCTCTTTCTCCCCCTCTCTCTCCATGTCTCTCTCTCTCTCTACCCTCTTCTCTCTCTCTCCCTGTCTCTCTCTCTGTGTCTCTTTCTCTCCCTTCTCTCTCTCCCTGTCTCTCTTTCTCTCTGTCTCTTTCTCCCCCTCTCTCTCCATCTCTCTCTCTACCCTCTTCTCTCTCTCCCTGCCTCTCTCTGTCTCTTTATCTCCCCCTTCTCTCTCTCTCTCCCTGTCTTTCTGTCTCCCTGTCACTCTCTTTATCTCTCTCTTGTGTCTTTCTCTGTCTCTTCCTGTCTGTCTGTTTCTCTCTCTCCCCGACTCTCCCCTATCCCCCTGTCTGTCTCTCTCTCAGGTCCCTATCTCTCTCTCCCTCACTCTCTCTCTCTCCATGTCCCTATCTCCCTCTCCATGTCTCTCTCTATCTGTCTCTCTCTCTCTCCCCCCCCCCTTTCTCTCTCTTTCCTAGTTTCTCTGAGTTTGGATTTTGTTTTCATAAGTTGTATTACAATTGTTACATGTTGTTAATTGTAGTATGAACCCCAGTGACATCAGGGTTTTGAAAGCAATTGACATTACAGTGTTCTTCAGTGTTGAGTGTTCTCTCCCCTGGGCAACCACGAGCCTTGTGAAGGCTTTTCAAAAGTATAAAGAAATGTCATATGCAGTATTTTTCAAAATATTTGATGTAAAGGTACAGCCTGTTCTGTTGTATGGATCTGAAATTTGGGGTATGAATAGACTAGAGAATGTAGAAAAAATTCATTTATTAGCATGTAAGCGATTCTTGGGAGTGCCAGTGAAAACACCAAACAAAGTGGTTTATGGTGATCTTGGTAGATATCCGTTATTTATAAACTCGTTATTAAATGTTATAAGGTACTGGTTGAGAATACTACAGATGGATCAAAATAGATTGCCTTACATGGCTTATCAGATGTTGCTTGGATTAGATTTAAATGGAAAACAGTGTTGGGCTTCTCAAGTTAAAGAAATATTATGAACAACAGGTTTTAATTTTGTGTGGTTGCAACAGGGTGTTGGTGATGTGAAAGGATTTCTTATTACTTTCAAGCAAAGACTTATAGATATCTTCATTCAAGAATGGTCGGTTATTATTAGTGATAGAGACAGATATTCATGCTACAGATCATTCAAAGTTGTAGTTAAAAAAGAAAAATACATAACAAATGCTGATGAATATTGCTTCAGAGTGGCGTTGTCTCAGGCCCGATTTAATGTGCTTCCTTTAAATAACAATGTTAATAGGTACACTGAAAATGATGTTTTAAAGCATTGTCCTTTTTGCCAAGGTGAACTAGAAGATGAATACCATTTGTTGTTTGTTTGTTCTGTATATAATGATTTTCGGACAAAATTTCTTCAAGACTGTTTAAACATGTCTCTTAGTTCACTTCTCCGATCAAACAACAAGCAGAGAAATTCCCATGTATCAAAATTTATTTTCCATGCGATCAAAAGGAGAAATCATATACTCAGACCTAATTAAGTAGAATTAATGTCAAGTCCATGAATATTATGATATTGTGTCATCTATTCAAGTGTTATAATACCCCCTTCCCATGCCCACACCCCCAGTCGCCTGGTTTTTGAATTGTGGTCCATGGCCAAAGTTCATTAAAACAATTTCGTTCGTTCGTTCGTTCGTTCGTTCGTTCGTTCTCTCTCTCTCTCTCTCACTCTCTCAATCTGTCTCTCTCGTGGCGAATGACATTTTAAGTGTCGAAGCGTCAAAGCGTCTCCCTGTGTGTGCATATATATATATATATATATATATAATTATATATATATATATAATTATATATTTCTGTCCCTCTCGCAGTCTCTCACCCATGTCACAAGGACATTAATAATAATAATAATAATAATGGATACTTATATAGCACACTATCCAGAAATCTGCTCTAGGTGCTTTACAAAAACGCTTTTGATAACATAAAACATTATATCTATGTTACATACACACACCAAAATGTGACCACACACACACACGCACGCACGCACGCACGCACGCACGCACGCACGCACACACACACACACACACACACACACACACACACACACACACACACACACACACACACACACACACTGCATACATACATTTTAACAAACATGTGTATCTAACAGCTACCCTAACACATACGCACACATCGGCAGGCACAAACTTACATAAACACACGCACACACAATACACATTCATATACATGCATGTAGTTGTGGACCTGCCACAATTGGACTTATTGCTGAGGGAAAAGGTGAGTTTTGAGACGAGATTTAAAAGATGCGAGGGAATCAGAATGACGGAGGTTATCAGGGAGCTTGTTCCACGTCTTTGGCGATTGAAAAGAAAACGATCTGTGTCCATAGGTCTTACTTCTGACGTGAGGTATCCTGAGAAGTCGAGTATCAGAGGAAGAACGGAGCTGGCGAGACGGGGTATAGATATGGATGAGTTCAGAAAGATACTTGGGGCCAGATCCGTTGACTGCAGAAAAGGTCAGAGTGGATAGCTTATAGTCTATTCGATCAGAAACAGGCAACCAGTGGAGAGACTGAAGGAGAGGAGAAACATGGTCAAATTTAGAAGCTCTGCAAATGAGTCTGGCAGTGTTATTCTGAATTCGTTGGAGTCTGTATAACAGGTATTTGGGAAGGCCGGCTAAAAGAGAGTTGCAGTAATCCAATCTTGAGAGAACCAGAGAGCATACAAGTGTCTTGGTTGCATCGGTTGAGAGATAGTGGCGGATAGAGCTGATTCTACGCAGTTCCAAATAGGCAACTTTACAGATATGCGAAATGTGCTGTTGGAAGGAAAGAGACTGGTCCAGGATTACACCAAGACTGCGAACAGAGGGAGAAAGTGAAACAGGTGTGCTATTGATCAGAACAGAGTCAGGAAAGGAAGGATGTTGACGAAACTTCTTTGGACAGGTTATCATAAATTCAGTCTTATCATCATTTAATTGCAGCTTGTTGAGAGTCATCCAGTCCTTTAGGCCAGCAATGCACTCCTGTGTTTGAGTCACCAGTGCATCAAATTCAGCTATGGAAGCCGACTGATAAAGTTGTGTGTCATCAGCAAAGCTCTCATGCGACATCGCATGATGACTGATGACATCCGACACAGGAGCCGCATACAGCACGAAAAGAACAGGACCTAGGACGGACCCTTGTGGGACACCATATTTCAAGGCAGATACTCTAGAGTATGTACCATTTACACACACTTTCTGTGTACGATCTGACAGGTAAGACGTGATCCATGCTAGTGCAGTGTCACGAATACCAAAGGAAGTTTTAAGTCTGTTCAAGAGGATAGAGTGGTCGATAGTGTCAAAAGCTGCTGACAAATCTAAGAGAGCGAGAACAGATATCTTATCCTCATGAAATCCCGAAAGCAAATCATTCACTATTCTAAGAAGGGCTGTTTCGCAACTATGACCACGTCTATAAGCTGACTGGTGGGAATTAAGTACACCATTCTGCTCCAGATGAGCTAAGAGCTGAGACAATATGATCTTTTCTAGCAGTTTTGATAAAAATGACAGATTAGAGACAGGTCGATAATTTTTCAAACAATTATGATCCAAAGATGGTTTCTTGATGAGTGGACGTACAACAGCAGATTTGAAGCTTTCAGGGAAACAACCAGACAGTAAGGAAGAATTGATGACATGAGTAATATGTGGCAGTAGAACATCAATACATTCAACCAACAAAGAAGACGGGACAGGGTCAAGCTCACAGGATTTCGGACAAGCGCTCAGACATTATAGCCAATGACATTAAAATGTCAAAGCCTCTCTCTCTCTCTCTGTGTGTCTCTGTCTCTCTCTCTGTGCCTCGCCTCGACGACTTTAATCCTCTCCTGTCTGTCTGATTAATCCACTGTGGGAACTCCGCTCCCCAATCTGCCACCGTGTGACAGAGATAGAGAGAGAGAGAGAGAGGGTGAGGGAGAGAGGGTGAGGGAGGGATGGAGAGAGAGAGAGAGAGATGGATGGAGAGAGAGGGGAGAGAGAGAGAGGGGGGGGGATGGAGAGAGAGAAAGGGATGGAGAGAGAGGAATAGAAAGAGAGAGGGGGAGAGAGAGAAAGAGAGAGGGGGAGAGAGAGAAAGAGAGAGAGAGAGAGATGGACAGAGATGGAGAGATAGAGAGAGAGATGCAGATATCTATCTATCTATCTATCTATCTCTCTCTCTCTATATATATATATATATATATATATATATAGAAAGAGAGAGAGAGAGAGACAGAGAGAGAGACGGATGGAAAGAGAGACAGAGACAGAGAGATAGAGAGAGAGTTGGACACACAGAGAGAGGGAGAGATGGAGAGAGAGAGAGAGGGGGGAGACAGACAGACAGACAGACACACAGACAGACAGATAGGGAAAGGGAGATAGACACTGAGAGGCTGAAATATAAACACACACACACACACACACACACACACACACACACACACACACACACACACACACACACCCTTCATAACAAAGACTCTTCCTTTCCTTATCTGCATTCTACGGATGCACAGCTTCTCTTTCCATGCGTGTGTATGTGCATGCGTGCGTGTGTGTATGTTTGTTGTTGTTGTTGGTGGTGCTGGTGATGTTGCTTCTTTCTCAGGAGGAGATCTTTGTAACTATTCATCCACAAACCCCTACAAGATTAACGTACCATCAGCTCGTTCAGAAAAAAAAAGCTTGCAATGTTTCGTAAGCTAGAAAGCATATAACCATTACATTTTATTGGTGGTTTCCTCCAATAGTGGTTCGAAAGTAGATTTCCTTAGAGAACTCGTTTTGGACTCTAAGGAGAGAGAGAGAGAGAGAGAGAGAGAGAGAGAGAGAGAGAGAGAGAGAGAGAGAGACAGACAGACAGACAGACAGACAGACAGACAGAAACAGAGAGAGATGGGGGGGGGGGGGATAGAGAGAGGGAGAGACAAACAGAAAGGGTGATAGAGAGAGAGACAGAGAGAGACAAAGATAGAGAGCGAGAGACAGACATACAAATAGGGACAAAGAGAGAGAAAGAGACAGACAGAGACAGAGAGACAGACAGACAGACAGGTAGGCAGAGAAAGACAGACAGAGAGAGAGAGACAGAGACAGACAGACAGACAGAGACAGACAAACAGACAGACAGACAGACAGACAGAGATACATTCACAGACAGAAATAGACAGAGACATAAAGAGGGTTCAGATTCCACATCTACGATTACGGAACGGGAATTGGGAAAAGAGAGTACAGCGAAAACAAACAAATAAACAAAGACAAGAGCGGGAGGGGGGTGAGGGGGAGGGGGGGGGGGGGGGGGGAGAGAGAAGAACCATTTCCTCTGTCCACGTGTACAGATATTCACTTCGGTCTCGAAAACGCCGCGGACAGACAGCAGAGAGGAAAAGGGCAATGAACACACAATCATCCGAGAAAGCAGGGGAGATCAGCAGGACCTAAAAGGTCATTGTGGATGGAGTACTGTGTTCTTGCTATGCTTAGAGTTCTGTTTCCTTGGCGGGTAAAACCCCCCAAAAAACACCAAAATAAAAAAACAAAACAAAACAAAAAACAACAAAACAAACAAAACAAAACAAAAAAACACACCAAAAAACAAAAAAACAAAAACAAAAAACCAACAAACCAACAACAACAACAACAAAAAACAACAAAAAACAAAACAAAACAAAAACAAAACAAAACCCCACAAAACATTCACACTATCCTTGCGCAAGGTGTGTCGAAACTAACATGGTTACTTTGCAATCTGTGACTTATTCAAAACTGTCTCATTGGTGTGTCAAACCTATTTGTATACTTTGCAATCTGTGACTGATTCAAAACTGTCTCCAAGGTGTGTCAAACCTAATTGTATACTTTGCAATACGTGACATATTAAAAACTGGTTCCAAGATGTGTCGAAAGTTGCATACTTACTTTGCAATATGTGACATATCAAAAACTGTTCCAAAGTGTGTCGAAACCTTCATGCTTACTTTGCAGTATGTGACATATCAATAACTGGTTCCAAGGTGTGTCGAAATCTATATGCTTACTTTGCAATATGTGACATATTAAAAACTGGTTCCAAGGTGTGTCGAAACCTTCATGCTTACTTTGCAATATGTGACGTATCAAAAACTGGTTCCAAGGTGTGTGTCTAAACGTTCATGCTTACTTTGCAATATGTGACATATCAAAAACTGGTTCCAAAGTGTGTCGAAACCTTCATGCTTACTTTGCAGTATGTGACATATCAATAACTGGTTCCAAGGTGTGTCGAAATCTATATGCTTACTTTGCAATATGTGACATATTGAAAACTGGTTCCAAAGTGTGTCGAAACCTTCATGCTTACTTTGCAATATGTGACATATCAAAAACTGGTTCCAAGGTGTGTCGAAACCTTCATGCTTACTTTGCAATATGTGACATATCAAAAACTGGTTCCAAGGTGTGTCGAAATCTACATGCTTACTTTGCAATATGTGACATATTAAAAACTGATTCCAAGGTGTGTTGAAACCTGTATGCTTACTTTGCAATACGTGACATATTAAAAACTGGTTACAAGGTCAACATATATGCAGTCCTGCCAGTACCTGAATCCCCTTCGCATGCATACGCAAGCCTATGATCAAATTCGTACGTTAAATATCCCGTAATCTATGTCAGCGTTCGGTGGGTTATGGAAACAAGAACATACCCAGTATGCACTAACCCGAAAACGGAATATGACTGCCTAACACGGCAGGGTAAAAACCGGCCATACACTTAAAAAAAATCCCACTCGTGTACATGCGAGTGAACGTGAGAGTTGCAGCCCTCGTACGAAGAAGAAGAAGAAGAAGACAATCACCGTGTCTTCGGTTCGACTTCGGCAGGCAGATACCCACTCCTCTCCTTCTGCCATTACAACCTTCCCCAGCCAAAGCAATGCGTACCCATTCACACCTGAGTATGATGGAGTGAGGACAATCCCAGTACACTGCCTTTCCCCCCAAGGACCCAAACACCATGGCAAAATGGACGGGGATTCGAACCCTGTTCGCTGGTGGATTGCTGGATCAGGGGGTCCAGTTCATAAGTAATGACTTGCCTAAGTCCGATGTAAAGCGAAACGTCTGGACTTTGAACGTCAATCACACAAAGTCAAAAAGATATGTACGATCAGTCATGGAGAAAATCGCTCGAAGACAGATAAGATAAGATAAGATAAGATAAGAATAACTTTATTATCTCCAACTGGAGAAATTTGGTCAGGTGCATTATCACAACATAGACAAGTAAACAACATGGGGACCATAACTGTAAAAGCCAACAACAGCCCCTACAAATATTACGAAGATACAAATGTAAAAAAAAAAAGATCACATACATCGTTTCATACATACATCCACACACTGCAGGTAATAACCAGTATTCTTAATGTAAAAACAGAAAGAATTAAGAAACATTATTTGAATATAATTATAAACATAGCCTACTATACAGCACATTGATTATAATAGACAGATAAGAATAAAGATGAATTGCGGAAAACCACAACCAGATAATCAGCACACACCCGCACCGCACGCCCCCCCCCCCCCCCCGCCCCCCCCACTCACCCCACACACGCGGATAACTTGATTAAACAAGAGTAATAAACATATGTTCTCAAATAAAAGCATTTCACATATTCGCTTTTAAAAACATTGCAATTAATTATTACATCGTAATTATTAAATTAAATTAACAGTACTAAATGGCTGTTCTGTCGGAGCATCAAACTCAACTTTTGTTCCAGAAAAAAAAAATCTCACAACTTCCAGATACTTTCATATATCCTTTGATAAAAGTTTCGTTGCAGTAACCATAAATTCCAGATCGAAATAGGAAGAAGAGAAGGCGAAAACAGACAAGATAGAATTTGCAAGGAATGTAACATGGGTACTGTTGGAGATGAAATTCATTTTGTTTTAGAATGTCCCCAAAATACTGTATTTCGAAATAAATTTATACCACATAAATATAAATCACGTATGTCAATGTTCGGTTTATGTTGTGTGTGTGTGTGTGTGTGTGTGTGTGTGTGTGTGTGTGTGTGTGTGTGTGTGTGATTATACTTCGTATGTATTATGTTTCATTTTGTTGTATCTTAATGAAAGGCACGATAGAAATACATTATTATTATTATCATCATCATCATCATTACCATCATCATCATCATCATCATTATTATCATTATTATCATTATCATCATCATCATCATCTTCATCATACACTTCTAGAAGGTGTATTCCAGTTGACAGCAGCACTTAACAACAGCAACAACAACAACAAAAATAAATAAATAAATAAACGCGCCGTTTGTCTTTAACAAAGTCTGGGCGTGCGAAGTGTGTAGTCTAACGAAGTCGCTGGACTAAAAAAAAAATTCAGCCGTTTTAGTCTGCTTGTAGACTCGGGACTTGGCTTTAAGAAGCCCGCCATGAATTTCAGCTTCCTACGGATTGTCTCGGACAACACGTACAGTCCGTTGACGCGTTTCCGGTGAGGCCTTGAAGGATTTTGGCTGGACCCCCCCCCCCCGCCCCCCTGCCCCTCCCCCCGCACCGCCCCACCACAAATCTAATCTAACGCCTCACGGATTCTGCCTTGGTGTCTCCCTGGAACTGTGTGACGCGGGGTGTGTGTGTGTGTGTGTGTGTGTGTGTGTGTGTGTGCCAGAGAACGGACGTTGAAGCAGCAGGTTTTGAGAGAATCCACCCTCATTGCTGGGGAGAATCTCTCTCTCTCTCTCTCTCTCTCTCTCTCTCTCTCTCCCCACTCCCCCTCCCTCCCTCCCCCACCCCCAGGGATCGTAGGTCATGGGGGGGTAAAATCATGCATTCTTTCTTTCCTTCCTTCCCCCCCTCTCCTTTGTATGGGAAGATAGCATGATTTATGTCCTTTGTATCGCAGAAATCACGTCGTCGTTGTGTGTGTGTGTGTGTGTGTGTGTGTGTGTGTGTGCGCGCGCGTGTGCATGTACGTGTGTGTGTGCGTGCATGTACGTGTGTGTGTGTGTGTGTGTGTGTGTATGTGGCGCGTGTGTTGGGGGGTGGGGGAAGGCGGGGGTTAGTAAAGGCTAGCCCAGAACGACCACTCCCCCCCCCCCCAACCCCCCACACACACACACCTCCCTTGATCAGTACCTCGATAAACTCATACCCGTAGAAAGGGAGGGGTGGGTGGGTGGGTAGAGGCGTGGGGAGAAGGGGGTTCAACAAGAGGGAGGGAGATTATGAGGAAGGGCAGTGGGGGGTTGGGGGGTGGCGGGAGGGCATGGGGGGAGGTGTGTGTGTGTGTGGGTGTGGGGTTGGGGGGGGGGGTGTGGGGAGGGGGCTATGGAAGGGGTCGGGGGGTGGGGGGAGGGGTTCAGTCATGACCCTTCCCCGGCCCCCAGGGGTAAAAACCCAGCCGGAGGAGCAATTTTCAGGCAGTTACACCGGCATGAACTGTGTCAGCAACAAGTTTGATAGCAAACTCATGCACTATAATCATGATGAAAAGGGCATTTGGTACGCCCAATCTAATTAAAAAAATTTTTTTTTCTTATTTTACTTGGATTTCATGTATCTTAATGTTCTAATTTTATTGGCGTAACATATGTTATGTGTATGCATACGTTGTTTGTGTGTGTGTGTGAGTGTGTGTGTGAATGAGCGTGTGTGTGTGTGTGTGTGTGTGTGTGTGTGTGTGTGTGTGTGCATTTTACTTATATATACGATTTATTCCCTTGATGTTTTTATTTATGTATTGCTGTACAACACCTTATGGTCTTAACGTGTGTGTGTGTGTGTGTGTGTGTGTGTGTGTGTGTATGTGTGTGTGTGTGTGTGTGTGTGTGTGTGTGTGTGCGCGTGCGTGCGCGCATGTCATTTTTAGTAATCTATACCCATTTTTTGTTGGATGTTTTCATTTGTTAATATTGTTGTGCAATACCCTGTTGTCTTAACATGAGTATGTGTGTGTGTGTGGGGGGGGGGGGAATTCTTAATTGACTAGTTTTAATCTCTTCTTAGGTTGCGCATGATTTTATGCCAGTGTTTACAATGAGCCTGTGATTGCACAACTTAATTTCCATGTGGATTAATAAAGTGTTTTTGATTTGATTTGATTTGAAAATACAAAATAGCCCACGGCGTTTTACAATGGCGCACGCATACTACAAACACACGAATACACCCGCAACAACACAAATGATCCCGCTCCAACCCCAACCCACAATTCCACACCCACTCCACACACACACACAAAAAAAAAAACCCACAACAAAACTATGCAGACCATTGAAAAGGAATAATTAAAAGAAGACGAAGAAGAAAAGAACAACTCTATCGATCCTCCATCTACCATGGAGCGGAGGTGGCCGAGTGGTTAATGTACGCTACTAGGAAGCCAGTGTTCCACGGGTTCGAATCCCGCGTACAGAACGCAAGTTTCCCCCCCCCCCCCCCTCTTCCCTCGACGAGACATTGTAGGTGGTAGGTAGTCTGGGTACCTGTCATAAGGTTGAGACGGTAGGGAGGGTGTGCAACCCGCTTTTGTGGTGGACGTTTCGTCGCTTGCAGAGCGACAAGTAGGTCATATGACATCATGGGCAGCCCACCACCACCATAGCTGGCTTCTCCGAGCTTGCACTGTACTGCCTTTGTTCGGACAACTTTTGGGCAGAGTTTATAAATGGATCAGTTGGGATACGTAACGGCAGATACATGACAAGAAACACGCTCAAAGTGAACACAGAAGATTAAAGCAAATAATTATAAAAACCAAACATGTCTTGTAAACTTGCAAAAGTAGTCACCGAAAATGTTCAGAATTATTTCGTCAGAACAGCGGTTTTCACGACGAAACTCTAGCCTTTCGGTGGCCTGAAAACAACAACAACAACAACAACAAGAAAAAACACAAAAACAACAAACAACCCCCCCCAAAAAAAAAACAAAACAAAAAAAACAAAAACAAAAAACAACCCCCCCCCCAAAAAAAAAAAACAACAACCCCAACAACCGGAAATGAAGACACGCATGCGTACGCGGTTCTACCTAAAAAAATAAGCTGGGAAAGTCAACGAAAATGAGACGAAAGTAGGTCTGTACATCTTCCCTAATAAACCGAGGTCTCGTATGCAACCATGCAAAAATAAACTTACAAAAACAACAACAACAACAACAAAAACACTGACAGCAGAAGGGTTGTCACTGGGGAGGTTTTTTTTTTTTTTTTTTTTTTTTTTTTTCAATAATATAATTATCAGAAACCAACTTTAAAGTAAAACAATATACACGTGCAAACAGTAAAATGAAGAAAGAAACGTAAACATGGGTGGCGCTGTACTGTGGCAACGCGCTCTCCCCATGGGGGAAAAGCAGCCCCGAACTCGACACAGAGAAATCTGCTTTGACCATAAAAAAAAAGTTAATAATTTTTGTTGTTTTTCGTTTCATCCGAAAGGCTATCACCCATACCACCACTCAAGGTCTAGTGGAAGGTGCAGGGAGCTGAAAAAAACAAACAAACAAACAAACAAATCCCGATCCGTAATATTATGGGATTCGAACACGAACATACTTGCTTTCTAATCGTGGGGATTATTTCAATTTGTATTTGTATTTCTTTTTATCACAACAGATTTCTCTGTGTGACATTCGGGCTGCTCTCCCCAGCGAGAGTGCGTCGCTACACTACAGCGCCACCCATTTTTCTTCTTTGGTATTTTTTTCCTGCGTGCAGTTTTATTTGTTTTTTTTCCTATCGAAGTGGATTTTTCTATATAATTTTGCCAGGAACAACCCTTTTGTTGCCGTGGGATTTTTTACGTGCGCTAAGTGCATGCTAGCACACGGGACCTCGGTTTATCGTCTCATCCGAATGACTAGCGTCCAGACCACCACTCAAGGTCTAGTGGAGGGGGAGAAAAAATATCGGCGGCTGAGGCGTGATTCGAACCAGCGCGCTCAGATTCTCTCGCTTCCTAGGCGAACGCGTTACCTCCAGCCTGACTAAGCGCGTTGGGTTGCGCTGCTGGTCAGGAATCTGCTTGGTAGATGTGGTGTAGCGTATAATTATGGATTTGTCCGAACGCAGTGACGCCTCCTTGAGCTACTGAAACTGAAACTGTTACCTCCAGGCCATCACTCCACTTCGACCACCATGTCGCCGTGACCCTGAAAGTGCTTGTTTGTCATTCACGCTATCTGGCCCATCTTCGTCATAATGGTTCTTGTCAATAATGACATGTTTTTGTCACTTGTCAATAAACGAATACTGCAGCGGCTTTTTTCTTTTCTTTTTCTTAATGTCACCTATTTGTCCCCAGACAGTAATTGTCTTTCCCTCCCAGTGTCGCATTTTTTGTTGTTCAAAAAAGGTTTGGCCAATTTCTTCTTATCATTATTAATAATGTCCCTCGTTCACGATCAATGCAACCAGGCTGTAGGATTAATTTGGAGCGTGCTGTTGTTAAATATTTGTTTTTGAGGCAGGTTGGATTAGTGTGTGTTAATGTGTGTGTGTGTTAATGTGTGTGTGTGTGTGTGTGTGTGTTAGTGTGTGTGTGTGTGGGGTGGGGGGGTTTGGGGTCTGTGTGTGTGTGTGTGTGTGTGTGTGTGTTAATGTGTGTGTGTGTGTGTGTGTGTGTGTGTGTGTGTGTGTTAGTATGTGTGTGTGGGGTGGGGGGGGTTGGGGGTCTGTGTGTGTGTGTGTGTGTGTGTGTGTGTGTGTGTTAATGTGTGTGTGTGTGTGTGTGTGTGTGTGTGTGTTAATGTGTGTGTGTGTTAGTGTGTGTGTTAATGTGTGTGTGTGTGTGTGTGTGTGTGTGTTAGTGTGTGTTAATGTGTGTGTGGTGGGTGGGGTGGGGGGTCTGTGTGTGTGTGTGTGTGTGTGTGTGTGTGTGTGTGTGTGTGTGTGTTTGCGTCCGTCTGCCTGTCTGTCTCAAATCCAATGAAGAAAGTGAGATTTTATCATTTTCCAACACACACACACACACACACACACACACACACACACACACACACACACACACTACCATTCAAACACACACACACACACACACATACACACACACACGCACACACTAGCACAAACAAACACACTGTCTCTCTCTTTCTAACACACACACACACACACACACACACACACACACACACACACAAAGAAGAAAAAGAAGAAGAAGAAGAAGAAAACACACAAGGACAATTCGTAATCGTATATACGCTGAAATGTTTACCATACACTTTCCTCTGTACCTGCGTCCTAGCTTTCTTCATCTTCATCTTTTCCCGGAAGTCTCATGTCTGTAACAGTTCACAGATAACTTCTTCTTCGTTGTCTTTTTCGTTCGTGGGCTGCAACTCCCACGTTCACTCGAATGCACACCAGTAGGCTTTTACGTGTATGACCGTTTTTACCCCCGCCATGTAGGCAGCCATACCCCGTTTTCGGGGCTGTGCGTGCCGGGTATGTTCTTGCTTCCATAACCCACCGAATGCTGACATGGATTGCAAGGGTCTTTAATTAACGTGCGTATTTGATCTTATGCTCGCTGTATACACACGAAGGGGGTGCAAGGCACAAGCAGGTCTGCACATAATTATGTTGAGCTAGGAGATTCGGAAAAAAAAAAAATCTTCACACTTTTACCCCACCAGGCGCCGTTACCGAGATTCGAACCCGGGACCCCGTCAGATTGGAAGTCCAACGCTTTAATTAACCACTCGGCTGCAGCACCTGTCGTTCACATAATTATAATAATGACTGTCGGGCTGGTCTAGTTGTCGTCGCATCTTCAGTCTGAATAGCCACCATCACAGCGCACACTGTTCAGGACTGATGCGTCCACATAGAAAAGAAAAGAATAGAGTAGACTAGACTAGACTAGACTAGACTAGAATAGAATAGAATATGTCTTTATTACCAAGTGTACCGGGGTCAAAAGGAATACTGGGTGGACTGGGGGGGGGATAGTACATAACAAAATACGAACATAAATCGAAAATCATACACAAACACAGATACAGTAGAAATTAGGATATATACAAGCGCATATTAATATTTAAAAAAAAACCCAAAAAACTTGTGCATACACACAAACATGCAGGCACACACACACACACACATGCACACACATACACACACACACATGCACGCACGCGCGCGCGCACAAACACACACACACACACACACACACACACACACACGTTTGAACAGAAGCCGCATATTACAGTCCTGTGGATGGGGCTGTTGACTAGATTATTGTTGACTGCACAATTCTATTTATCATACTGGATTTGTTCAGTAGGAAGGAGAGAATCTGAGCGCAATGGATCGATTCCAAATCACTCGCCAACACTTGCGCCTCCCCCCCCCCCTCTCCTGCTCCCCCCCCCACCCCCCCGCCCCTCCCCCGCCCACCCCTCCACTAGACTTGGAGAGGTGGTCTGGACGTTAGTTATTTTGGACGAGACGATAAACCGAGGATGAAAACATGATGCGTACACAGGTGCTCGTGTATTAGTGTGAGTGTCTGTACAATCATATGTATGCATAATGCATTTTGTATGTGTGTGTGTATGTATGTATGTGAGCATGCAGGCCTGACTAAGCGCGTTGGGTTACGCTGCTGGTCAGGCATCTGCTTAGCAGACGTGGTGTAGCGTATAAGGGTTTGTCCGAGCGCAGTGACACCTCCTTGACTAACTGAACTGAACGCTGTGTATGTGTAAGGGTCTCAAATGATATGATAAATAGCATTATGATAGGATCTAGAATGATGTAATACATAGTTAGTAATAAAGAATTATGTTCCTCTCATGTTTCTCGAATTTCTTAAGTTCTGTTCGATGTCAGAAAATGAAAAAAAAAAAAAGTTAGAAAAAAGTCATATGTATTATATATATATATATATATATAATGTGTAGCCGAGCGCTCAGCTCAGGCTTCAAAACACTGCTTCACGCACAGGCCCATAGCAGACGCTTTTTTCGTAACTAACTTGCCAGTCTTCAACGGCTCGCGCAGAAATGTGTGACGCCATTCCCGGTTTGAGTGCAAAGCCCATTCTAAACCTATTCTCTAAACATCTATTAAATCAAGCCTCTGCATCGTTCACTGTAATACTATATTTGTTGTGCTTACACACACACTTTAATCAGTTAGAAGCATACTTGATTTCAGTTTGATCGTTCGTCAGTCTAAGGATTTCAACTGACGCTAAGCTTACGTCATTTTGTCCTTCTCGTAACACAAAAACTCCTCAACCAGTGTCGCTGTACGCCATTGGGTGCTGCTTTCCTCTTCTTCTCATCTTTGTTTTCTTTCTATCTTCTCATCTTCTTATAACTATTATAAATAGAACAATAGAGAAACCCTCTCTCTTTGTTTCTGCCTTTTCTTTTCGTCCTTCGTTATTTTCCGCTTATTCAGCCTTCGCTGTCCATTTCCATTTCTCTTTTCTCCTGTAATTTTTGGTACATTCTCTCTCTCTCTCTCTCTCTCTCTCTCTCTCTCTCTCTCTCTCTCCTCTCTCTCTCTCTCTCTCTCTCTCTCTCTCTCTCTCTCTCTCTCTCAAGCATGCAGTTCAAAGATCTTTTGATTTGTGGATATATGCATATATTCACCATAATTTCTCTCTCTCTCTCTGTGTCTCTGTCTCTGTCTGTCTGTCTGTCTCTCTCTGTCTCTTTCCGCATTCTATGATGTATTATCATATTGATAAACAGACCACTAACCAAATTAAGAGATCTGTTTCTAATATGAATGAGAAACAGTTTGTTGTTCAGATGGCTTTCGTCACATGCTAACATCTTTTTCGATTCCATGAATTCCGGTGTAGTTCAAGAAGAAATAGGTATTGCAACAGATTTGATAGATGTTGATGTTAATTTAGCGCTATGTAAGTTTAATGATATAGTTAAAAAGCAGGCAGAATGTATGAAGAAAACAGTTTCCGTTACAAAAGAGTTACGCAAGGACTGGTTTGATAATGAGTGTAGATTAACAAGGCGAAAGATGCGGAGACTTTTTAGAAAATTTAATCACACTTTAGAGAAAACTGATAGGGTACAGTACTGTATTGCAAGAAGAGAATATACGAATATGATAGCAAGGAAAAAGAAAGAGTATAATCAGTCACTTTTGAGGGAGTTGTTAAATTCTATTAAATGTCAGAAAATGTTTTGGGAAAAGATGAAAAAAGTTTCACGTAAAGCAACCCAGCCACAAAACAGCTTATCTATTGATCAATGGTTTGACCATATTAAAAATGTACTAGAAAAGAAAGTGGACGAGGTTATTAAAGATGACACAGAAGAAGAAACATACGAACTTTTAGACAGACCAATATCTAGGGAAGAAGTATCATTAGCAGTAAGAAAATTGAAAACTGGTAAGTCAGCTGGACCCGATGAACTTATTGGTGATTTTTTTTTTTTTTAATTCATGTGAGTCTACAATATAATTCTTAGTGAAATTATTCAACTATTTGTTTCACAATGCAATTTATCCAGAACAATGGACTGAATCAGTTATCTTGTCACTGTTTAAGAAAGGTGAAGTAAATGACACGAACAATCACAGAGGAATTTCATTATGCAATATAAGCAGTAAATTGTATAGTTCTGTTATTACCAATAGATTGCAAGCATGGGTAGGCTGGAACAATATAACAGGTGAATACCAGGCTGGTTTTAAGAAAGATTATTGTACAATCGATCAATATTTACTTTGTTAGCTGCTGTTCAGAAACAATTTACTTATAATCAGAAGTTATATGTTGCATTTGTGGACTTTGAAAAAGCATTCGATTCGCTTTCAAGGAAATTGTTATGGCATGTGTTGTTGAAAAACGGAATAAAGGGTAATTTGTATAGATGTATTAAAAGTATGTATAGTGAAGTTAAGGCTAGGATTAGAAGTGGAGCAAAATCATCTGATTTCGTGAATTGTACCAGGGGGTTTAAACAAGGTGATGTATGCAGTCCTGTCTTATTTTCACTGCTTGTTAATGAGCTTGCCTTAGAAATTATTCAAAATGGAAGACACGGATTATCTTTTGACTTTATTGAATTGTTTATGTTACTTTTTTGCTGACGATATCATTTTATTGTCAATATCAGTGGTAGGTTTGCAGAGATATACAGCTGCAATGAAATTAGAATTAAAAGTAAATATGGAGAAAACAAATATAATTGTGTTTCGTAAAGGTGGATACCTATCGAGATATGAACAATGGACATATGGTAACGAAAAGGTAAGGGTAGTAAATGTGTATAAATATCTTAGAATTTTCTTTCCAACTAGACTTAGTTTCACTTTTTGCATGTCGAGATTTAGTCAATAGAACTAAGAGGGCTGTTA
>NC_134883.1:45571900-45576900 GCF_041734735.1 Babylonia areolata
GGGCAAAAGTAAAGAGACCTTAGACTCCACTCTCTTTTGGAAAAGGTTCCAGAATGTTTATGTTTCGTGGAATGGTCAACCATCACGCCATATACCATCTGTCTTGGTTATTTCCCCTAATGGCATTGTTTTTTTGTTTTGTTTTTTCTCCCAACAAAATAAACTGCAGGAATGGTCAACCATCAACACCAATATACAAATCTGTCTTGGTTATTTCCTCACCATACGCTGCCCAGGTAGACACACCTCTCTGCCTCACTGATGGTTTCACCTCTGAGATGGAACTGATCCTGCCTCTTCTGGCTTACTCTCATGAGCTCTATCTTCCTGGTAAGACCCCCGTTCGTTTTCTCAGCTTCTTCAGACACTCGGTTTAGCTGATCTTGGTGTCGTTTTGTGAGCAGGGGGCATACATCGTCTGCGAAGTTTCAGGTCTTCTGATTGTTGTTTAGGTGAGAGTCCACTGGGTCCCCTGTCCATCCATTTTCTGTGGTCGTCTTCATGATCCGCAACGAGAAGGAAGATAGATGATGGTGACAGCAGACAGCCCTGCCTCACGCCTGTTGGCACCGTGAATGGAGTCTTGTCAGTTTGTCATAGTGAGTGACTTGGCAGGTCAAGTCTTCGAAAAGTTGCAGACAGACAGACAGACAGACAGATTGGCACACAATATCTTCGAAAAGTTGCAGACAGACAGACAGACAGACAGACAGATTGGCACACAATAGATAGACACGGACAATAGAGAGACAGACAAACAATAGACAATACACAGACAGACAGACAGACAGACAGACAGACAGATTGGCACACAATAGATAGACACGGACAATAGAGAGACAGACAAACAATAGACAATACACAGACAGACAGACAGACAGACAGACAGACTGGCACACAATAGATAGACACGGACAATAGAGAGACAGACAAACAATAGACAATACACAGACAGACAGACAGACAGACAGATTGGCACACAATAGATAGACACGGACAATAGAGAGACAGACAAACAATAGACAATACACAGACAGACAGACAGACAGACAGACAGACAGACTGGCACACAATAGATAGACACGGACAATAGAGAGACAGACAAACAATAGACAATACACAGACAGACAGACAGACAGACAGACAGACAGACAGACAGACTGGCACACAATAGATAGACACGGACAATAGAGAGACAGACAAACAATAGACAATACACAGACAGACAGACAGACAGACAGACAGACAGATTGGCACACAATAGATAGACACGGACAATAGAGAGACAGACAAACAATAGACAATACACAGACAGACAGACAGACAGACAGACAGATTGGCACACAATAGATAGACACGGACAATAGAGAGACAGACAAACAATAGACAATACACAGACAGACAGACAGACAGACAGACAGACAGATTGGCACACAATAGATAGACACGGACAATAGAGAGACAGACAAACAATAGACAATACACAGACAGACAGACAGACAGACAAAAGAATAAAAATGACGTTTTAATCAGCGTTTCTATCTGACCTCCTCAAGTATTTTTTACCACTCAAATTAATTCTAATTATCCCGATTAGTTGAGAGAGAGACAGAGAGACAGAGAGAGACAGAGACAGAGACAAAGACAGACAGAGAAGGACAGATACTGAGAGATACAGAGAGGCAGAAAGACAGACAGACAGACAGACAGACAGAAACAGAGACAGAGGCAGAGGAAGAAGAGAGACAGAGACAGATATATTAAATTTGTTTTATTTCCTTTTATACGAATCATTTCACGGCCTACGAAATTCACTTGAACGCTATCATTAATCATGTTTTTTCCCCTCGTCTGTAAAGGTTGCTCAGAGAGAGGGGAGAGAGGTGGGGGAGGGGGGCAGGGGAGAGAGAGAGAAAGAGAGGGGGGGGGGGGATTGATATTTACTCAGAATATCATTTCTTGTAAATTCATTTCTAATGTCTTGGAATCTTTTTGTGATTACTTTGTCGCCATTTTCCACCAATTTAAACAAAATATGGTCGTTGTTGTACTTGTGAGTGATTTCATTTATTTATTTATTTATTTATTTATTTATTTATCATTCGGCAGAAACTAGACAATCCGAGACTTTAAGAACTCTCTGTCTCTGTCTCTCTCTGTGCTGGTGCCAAAACACCTTTCATGTGTATACGCACACAGAAGATCAAATACGCACGTTAAAGATCCTGTAATCCATGAATCTATTTGGTGGGTTATGGAAACAAGAACATACCTAGCATACACACACCAGAAACGGAGTATGGCTGCCTACATGGCGGGGTAGATAAACGAAAACGGTCACCACACACGTAAAAAATTTGCATGTCTATCTGTGTATGTGTGCGTGCCTGAAGTCTGATTGAATGACACGGGAAACGAATGATGAGCGCCCAATGGCAGCTGTCAGTTGGCTCTGCCCAGGTGGGCAGCCTGTTGTGCAAAACTAATGACCCCGTGGTTGTAAAGCGCTTTAAGCTTGGTCTCCGGCCGAAGATAGGCGGCGCTAAAAAGTATCCATAGCATTCATTCATTCATTCATTCATTCATTCTCTCTCTCTCTCTCTCTCTCTCTCTCTCTCTCTCTCTCTGTGTGTGTGTGTGTGTGTGTGTGTGAAATGCCAAGTGCTTACAAAAATTAATTGCATAAGGTATTATCTTTCTCTTGTTAAACTGCTAAAATGTAGAATGAATAGGCCGGCAAATAGCATGTTTGTGTCACAGAGCGAACCTGGGAATAAAATCTGGGTTATTATGTCAACAAAAAGCTTTTTGAAAATGGATCTGAATTCGAATGGAGCAATAAACACGTAGCAGAATTGAAACAATGTATAATATCATCCTGTTGGCAATATGGCATTATACAATGGAAAATAACGAAATAAATAGACATGGTTTTGTGCAGTTTAACCCTTTCATCACCAGGCTCGCATTTTTCACAGGCGTGGTTGAGGACCCATGTCACTGAAAGGTGACTGACCGTTCATTGGTCTGTTATCCATGAACCTACTGCTCTTAATGTTCGGTGGTAGGATAGGCCACATTTTCTATACATCGCATGGGGAATCCCCAGCTATTCTTAGCCACTGTCTTTTCTGTGTTTATACCACAAGGGAATTTTGTACTCTAAATTGACTGGCGGTGAAAGGGTTAACAGCCGGAGAGATTTTTGCCAGTCGTCACAAGAAAAAAATGCTTTCGAATTCAAAGGCTCATTTCCGAACGAGGTCGATGGGTTTATTTGGCAATCATCGTTGGTATTCTTCTTCGTGGGCTGCAGCTCCCACGTTCACTCGTATGTACACGAGTGAGCTTTAACTCTTTCCATACGAACGGGGAAAGAGACGACGTTAACAGCGTTTAACCCCAATTACCTTCATCAAAATATTGCAAGCGGAAGGCTCTTATACTGAAGACGTGAATGTTGACAAAAAATACCACAATTCTGACGACGGAAGCTAAAGGTTGGGCCATTCAGACACCCACTGGACATCCGAGGGGTCTGTGTAGAGGAGAAGAGAGGACTGGTCGTACTGAGTGAGTGTAAAGTGTATGACCGTTTTTTACCCCCGCCATGTAGGCAGCCATACGTTTTTAGGGGTGTGCATGCTGGGTATGTTCTTGTTTCCATAACCCCACCGAACGGTGACATGGATTACAGGATCTTTAACGTGCGTATTTGGTCTGCTTGCGTATACACATGATTGGGGTTCAGGCATAAGGAGGTCTGCACATATGTTGACCTGGGAGATCGGAAAAATCTCTACCCTTTTGGTTAGGTGTGTGTAATTGCAAACATCGTGTAATTGCGAACGATTCGTATACCGCCCCACTTCGAAGCGATCTTAACGGTTGCATTTCACAATTTATTGTCTGATTCGACGTTTTCAAAATGCCTTAATGAATATCCATTTCCAAGAACCAGTCAAACATCAGCTGTTTCTGGCTTTTTCTGCTCTTTTTCTTCTCTTCGCGCACCACTGCCGACCAGTGTTACAAGGGAAGCAAGTTGTAGGTCTTGAACTTCGACACAGTTTAAAATAGTTGGTTTGATCGGATATGTTGAATGCCCATTACCAGTGCTGGGAGAATCTAAGAAAGCATATCGGTAACAGATCAGAACGTCTTTTTTTTTACAGAAATCTGCAAAGTGGTGTAGTTTGCAGTAAGACCATAGGGTATTCTAACGTGAGTCTATTTGCGAACAGTTACTGAGCACTCTCGAAAGGGTGTGTTTGTGTGCGGTGTGGGGTATGTGTGTTTAAATGTCTGTTTGTGCGTTTGTGTGCATGTGTGATCAAAACCACACATGCCCACAGCCACGCCCACAGGCAAAAATCATCGGCTTCGGCGTCCATCTTGCTTTCCCTTGTCAATCAAACATTGAAGGGGCGTGGCCAGAGGAGGGCGTGACCAGACAGGTGATGGGGGCAGAGGGTAGGGAGGGAGTGGGAGGGGGTTGACAGCTGGTTTTGTGTCTGAGAGTGTGAGAGGGGGAGGGGGCGGTGATGGTAGGGAGAATTGCAGTCCAGTAATTTGCACTCTTAATGAAGAGTCCCCGTGGCCGAGTCGGTCGGGCATTGAACTTTTATGCTGACTCAGTGTTCACCAGTGATGAGGGTTCGTGGCTCTTGTGTTCTTGGAGGAAAGGTGTTTTACTCCGATTACACGGAGAGAAGACAGATAAAGAGAGAGAGTGAGAGAGAGAGAGGGAGAGGGATGGAGGGAGAGGGATAGAGTGGGAGAGAGAGAGGAGGAGGGAGAGAGAGAGGGAGGGAGGGAGAGAGAGAGAGGGTGGAGAGGGATGGAGAGATAGAGCAGGAGAGAGTGGGAGGGCGGGGGAGAGAGAGGGAGAGAGAGGGAGAGAAAGAGAGCGAGAATGAGAGAGGGAGGGAGAGAATGAGAGAGAGATGGAGCAGGAGAGAGTGAGAGAGTGGGGGAGAGAGAGAGGGAGAGATAGAGCG
>NC_134883.1:45584400-45594400 GCF_041734735.1 Babylonia areolata
ACCTCATTGAAGTAAATGACGTATTACATAGTTATGACGTAGGACTTGTAATTTGGGGAAAAAACAAAAAAAACAAACCAAAACGATGTCAGCAAATAAAAGGCCAACGATTCTTGTTGGAAGAGGCTTTGTGTGTAATTTATTTCATGCAGCCAAGACAATTTGGTTAAACTAAAGTAATGTTGCAAAGATGAGCAACGTGGTCTGATCTATCCTGAGGTTTAATACCCGAAAAAAAATACTATCATCATTTATGTTGTGTTTCCTATAGTTTGTACTCTGTTTCTGATAGTTATGTTATTTTCATTGTTTATGTTTAATTTTGGTGTAAAATATTATTGCTGTTATATAATATCCTCCGTGCCCCAAAAGGAGTGAAAAGATGAGATGTTCTTGATTCTTGATGTTGATGTTGAAGACGAAAGGAAGGCAAGGAAGAATAAGAAAGAAAGGAAGGAAGGAAGGAAGGAAGGAAGGAGGCTTGGAATGAAAGAACACAAAAGAGAAAGCAACGGAGTAAGAAACCGCGGAAGGAAGGAAGGAAGGAAAGAAAGAAATAAGAAACAAGAGGCAAAGTCTCCAAGACATTTGTGATGCGCACTTTATCCAGCAAAAAAGAATCAGAAGACAAAGAAAAAAAAAAGATTTAAAAAATCGTTAAAATATGTTCTCTATTGAACTTATGAGGGGCACTGTTAAACTTTGAAAATCGCGCCGAGCATTTCAAAAGCAAAGGCAAAATAGTTTAATTCTTGTGCGTCCTGGGGGCATTGAAACGTTATATACATACATACATCTTTTACGTATACCATGTAAACAGTTAGAGTGATGTTAAAAAAAAGAAAAGAAAAGAAAAAAAAGCTCATTCGCGCAAACAATGCAAATCTGCCCCTTCCTATTTTTGTGGCTGCCTTCACCTCTACACTCCATCTCGCTCACTACGATCAGCTTTGGATCCCCTCTGTTTATCCATACCCAGATTCAAAGACTCCACTGTTGGACGCCGTTCTTTCTCTGTCTCTGGACCTTGCATTTGGAATGAACTTCCTCTTTCGCTTCGTCAGGTCTCCGCTCTCAGCTCTTTCAAGCCTGGCCTTAAAACCCACCTCTTCACAAGATAGCCTCCCTCCCCTGCCTCTTCCTTGTCTTCAGTTTCTTCAGTTTTAGAGTTATGCATGCGTGTAAATGACTGGTGCGAAAGCGCTTAGATTTGTCTCTGCACAAGATTCAGCGCTATATAAATATTATGATTATTATTATTACATTAATAATTACTTTATCCTCAGCTATGAACAACAGACATTACATTACCAGGAAAGGAACAGCAAAATGGAAGAAACAAGTGCTTTCAGTTTTAAGAATAATTCTGATCTCACTACTGTAACCGGTCGTTCAGTACAGACGCTCAATTAACCCTTTCACTGCCGGTCAATTTAGAGTGCAAAATTCCCTTGCGCTATAAACGCAGAAAATATGGTGTTTAAGAATAGCTGGGAATTCGCCCCCCCCCCCCCCCCCCCCCCCCCCTTGCGATATGTAGAAAATATGGCCTATCTTCCACCGAACATTAAGAGCAGTAGGTTCATGGATAACAGTCCAATGATCTGGTCACCCTTTCAGTAACATGGGGTCCTCTACCTAGCTGCTGCATAAATGCAGAGTTTGACAGTGAAAGGGTTAAACGAGACCGATGACTTCGACTTCTGAAACTGGAAGAGTCTTCCCGAATGTTTGAAACTGACACTTCTCCAAATACCCAGTTTTCCCCCCTGCAGCAAGAAAACCAATATTATACACGTACCACTGATTGGGTGACAGAGCTGTGTGTGGCTCTGTGGGTGTGTGTGTGTGTGGGGGGGGGGGGGGGTGAGGGGGGGGGGGGGGGGGGGGGGGGGAGGGGGGTAGGAAGTGGGGGTAACGACCAATCAGGTTTCGTCCAGATAAGGTCCACGTTGTTTCCTCAGGTGGATGTAGAGTTCCTGGCAGCATTCTAAATATGACAGACAAAAATGTTTTGCGTTGTACACTCATTTTGTTGTGCGTGCGCACACTCTACACTCGATCACTTGCAGTCGTTAGCCGTTTCCTTTTCCACCTGTAGACAGACAGAGAGAGAGAGAGAGAGAGAGAGAGAGAGAGACAGACAGACAGACAGACAGACAGACAGACAGACAGACAGACAAAGAAACAAAGAGAGACAGAGACAAAGAGAGAAAGAAACAGAGAGACAGAGAGAGAGACACAGAGAGAGATATATAGAGAGACAGAGAGAGACAGAGACAGAAAGACACACATACACACACACACACACACACACACACACACACAGAGGATATACTGAGAGAGATTATAAAGAACTAGAGAGAGAGAGAGAGAAAGAGAGAGAGAGAGGGAGAGGGAGAGATAAATAGAGAAAAACAGAAACAGAGAGAGAGAGAGAGAGAGAGACTGTGACAGTGATGCACACACACACACACACACACACACACACACAGAGCAAGAGAGAGAGGGGGGGGGGGGCTGGGGGTGGTGGTGGTGGGGAGAGGGTAGGTGTGTGTGGTAAGAGGATCACCACAAAGACTCTACAACAACCAACTCAGACTGCACCCCAGGGCAACACCCCCACAACCCCAACCCCCACCCCCTACCCCCCCTAACCCCCACACCCTCCATAACACTCTGAGACCAAGACACAGCATGCGAACAGACGATTGAGAAGAAAAGAAAAGAAAAAGAAAAAAACAAAAAACCCACAAAACAGCCAAAGGATTAATGTCAACGGATCAGAAAAACCCACACAAACTTCTGCAGTCCATCAGAAAGTTAACAACTCCAGTCTAGCCTGCGAAACGAGTTTTGAAAGTCCTGCTGCTGTGTACACTATCCTTGCATGACCAGTGCTGTCGTCTGCAGTGTATCTTGGTATTTCTAATAATAAGGAGACGCCGCGGCGCAGCAGAGAGACAGAGAGTGAATGAGTGAGTGAGAGACAGAGAGAGAGAATATACTGAGAGAGATTATAAAGAACGAGAGACAGAAACGGATGGATAAACAAAAAGAGCAAAACAGAGTAAGAGAGATACAGAGAGACACAGAGAGTGAGAGAAAGATTTATATATATATATATATATATATATATATAGAGAGAGAGAGAGAGAGAGAGAGAGAGAGAGAGGGGGGGAATACACTGAGAGATTATAAAGAACTACACACACACACACACACACACACACACACACACACACACACAAAGAGAGAGAGAGAGAGAGAGAGAGAGAGACAGAAAACAGAAACAGAGAGAGAGAGACTAAGACAGTGACACACACACACACACAGACACACACACACACACACACACACACACAGAGCAAGACAGAGAGAGAGAGAGAGAGAGGGGAGGGGCGGTGAAGAAGAAGAAGGGGAAAAAATCCATCACAAAGTTAAGAACTCCAGTCCAGTGTGCGAAACTAGTTTTGAAAGTCCTGCTGTGTGCACTATCCTTGCATGACCCGTGCTATCGTCTGCAGTCTTGGTATCAAATAAGGAGATACCACCTGCAGAATCAGTTACGTGTTGAACTTGTATTGCATTGTATTGTATTGTATTGTATTGTATTTGTATTTGTATTTCTTTTTATCACAACAGATTGCTCTGTGTGGAATTCGGGCTGCTCTCCCCAGGGAGAGCGCGTCGCTACACTACAGCGCCACCCATTTTTTTTTTTCCGTATTTTTTCCTGCGTGCATTTTGATTTGTTTTTCCTGTCGAAGTGGATTTTTCTACAGAATTTTGACAGGAACAACCCTTTTGTTGCCGTGGGTTCTTTTACGTGCGCTAAGTGCATGCTGCACACGGGACCTCGGTTTATCGTCTCATCCGAATGTATTGTATTACTCTTTCTGTCACAACAGATTTCTCTGAGTGAGCTTCGGACTGCTCTCCACAGGGAGAAAGCATCGTTACACTGACACCGCTACCTTTTTTTGTGTGTATTTTTTTTTCCCCCTGCCTGCAACTTTTTTTTCCCCTGTCGAAGTGGATTTTTGCTGTTTTTTTTAAATTTATTTTTTATTATTATTATTTATTTTTACAGACTTTTTCCAGGAAGAACCCGTAGGTTCTTTAACGTGCACTAAGCGCATGCTGCACACGGGACGGGACCTCGGTTTATCGTTTCATCCGAAAGACTAGCGTCCAGACCACCACTCAAGGTCTACTAAGTGGACGGGGGGGAGAAAATACTGGCGACTGTGGGATTCGAACCAGCGCGCTGAGACTCTCTCGCTTCCTAGGCGGACGGACGCGTTCGTTACCACTTGGCCACACACACCACTTCTGATGGTGTTCGCCACTGATCAAGAGTTCAAGGAACCATTGCGGAATGAAGTTGGGTCCTTTGGAAAAAAAAAAAAGGTGTTTTACTCCGATGTTCCTCACTCCAGCCAGATGTGAATACGTTCCTGACTTTGATCGAGGAAGTTTGAAAAATTGGCGGAAGAAAAGGATTGATCTTCGCCTTTTCTACGCCATGCCCTAGACACAGTGGGTATAAATTCTCTGCCCCCGATGACCGTAAAAAGCGATGGGGCATTTATCCTTAAAGCCTATAACTATCTGTCCTTGGCATACGCTGACTTCTTCTTCTTCTTCTGCGTTCGTGGGCTGCAACTCCCACGTTCACTCGTATGCACACGAGTGGGCTTTTACGTGTATGACCGTTTTTACTCCGCCATGTAGGCAGCCATACTCCGTTTTGGGGGGTGTGCATGCTGGGTATGTTCTTGTTTCCATAACCCACCGAAGGCTGACATGGATTACAGGATCTTTAACGTGCGTATTTGATCTTCTGCTTGCGTATACACACGAAGGGGGTTCAGGCACTAGCAGGTCTGCACATATGTTGACCTGGGAGATCGTAAAAATCTCCACCCTTCACCCACCAGGCGCCGTCACCGTGATTCGAACCCGGGACCCTCACATTGACAGTCCAACGCTTTAACCACTCGGCTATTGCGCCCGTCATACGCTGACGTCTACGTCAGAGTTTTGGAGTTTGGCTCTCTCCCTCTTGTGTAAAAGGTTTTCCATCGAAACACATGACTTAATACGATCCTGCAATTCCATACAAAAATTTTTAATTCTAACAAACATTAAAGAGTGGTAGTAACTCTCTCTCTCTCTCTCTCCATGTACAAGGTACTCACAACTTCAGCAAGTCATTGCTACTTATTATGCTACCGATTCAACAAGCACACAGGTAAAAAGAAAGGTGTCATTGGAACAAACCCAGAAGGAACCCCCCCCCCCGCCCCATCCCACTCCTGTGTGCACGCACATACACATAGTTCTTTTTTCTTTTCTATTTTTTGTCGTTTTATTTTCGTTGAGTATCACGCAGCAAGTGAAAAAAAAAAACCGTTAAACTAGAGATGATCTGGATACTTATACAGCGCCTATCCTCACGCAGCAAGTGAAAAAAAACCCCGTTAAACTAGAGATGATCTGGATACTTATACAGCGCCTATCCTCACACAGCAAGTGAAAAAAAAACCCCGTTAAACTAGAGATGATCTGGATACTTATACAGCGCCTATCCTCACACAGCAAGTGAAAAAAACCCCCATTAAACTAGAGATGATCTGGATACTTATACAGCACCTATCCTCACGCAACAAGTGAAACAAACCGTTAAACTAGAGATGATCTGGATACTTATACAGCGCCTATCCTCAAGCAGCAAGTGAAAAAAAAAACCCGTTAAACTAGAGATGATCTGGATACTTATACAGCGCCTATCCTCACGCAGCAAGTGAAAAAAAAACCCCGTTAAACTAGAGATGATCTGGATACTTATACAGCGCCTATCCTCACACAGCAAGTGAAAAAAAAACCCGTTAAACTAGAGATGATCTGGATACTTATACAGCGCCTATCCTCAAGCAGCAAGTGAAAAAAAAACCCCCGTTAAACTAGAGATGATCTGGATACTTATACAGGGCCTATCCTCACGCAGCAAGTGAAAAAAAAACCCGTTAAACTAGAGATGATCTGGATACTTATACAGCACCTATCCTCACGCAGCAAGTGAAACGAACGTTAAACTAGAGATGATCTGGATACTTATACAGCACCTATCCTCACGCAGCAAGTGAAAAACCCCGTTAAACTAGAGATGATCTGGATACTTATACAGCACCTATCCTCACGCAGCAAGTGAAAAAACCGTTAAACTAGAGATGATCTGGATACTTATACAGCGCCTATCCTCAAGCAGCAAGTGAAAAAAACGTTAACTCTCTCCATACGAACGGCGAAAGAGACGACGTTAACAGCGTTTCACCCCAATTACCATCATCAAAATATTGCAAGCGGAAGGCTCTTATACTGAAGAGGTGAATGTTGACAAAGAATACCACAATTCTGACGACAGAAGCTAAAGGTTGGGTCATTGAGACACCCACTGGACATCCGAGGGGAGGAGAAGAGAGGGCTGGCCGTACTGAGTGAGTTAAACTAGAAATGATATGGATACTTATACAGCGCCTGTCCTCGGTCGGAGACCAAGCTCAAGGCACTTTACAAATACGGAAGCATTTGCACAACAGGCTGCCTACCTGGGTAGAGCCAACTGACAGCTGCTTTTGGGCGCACATCATTCGTTTCCTGTGTCATTCAATCAGGGTTCAGTCACGCACACATACACACTCACACCGGCATTTTACGTGTATGGGTGTTTGGCCGCTGTTTCTTTTTTTTTTTCTTTTCTTTTTTGCACTCTAACATGTAGGCATATACACTCCATTTTCGGGAGGTGTGCATGCTGGGAGTGTTCTTGAGAGAAAGAGAAAAACAACACACACGTACCCCCACACCCACCCACTCCTCTCCTTGAAGCGCTTGTAGGGTCTTCCAAGTTCACGGGGTGGCCTTCCTTCAGCTGGCCATACAAAAGCATCTTCGGGATCCTGCTGTCTGGGACCTGGAGGTTGGAGACCCTGTCTTGCCACTTTATGCCGAGGATCTTTCGAAGGCATCTCTGGTGAAACTGCTCGAGTTGTTGAATGTGACGGCGATACGTCGTCCATGTTTCAGCCCCCCACCCCCACCCCCACCCCCCCCACCTCCCCCCCCAAAAAAAAGGACATTCCCGAGTCCAGTAGTTGTTCTCTTGGACTTCGCGTGAATGCCAACGGAGAAAAAAAAATCGCCACCCTCTACAGACCCTAAAAAATAAATCGTGCTTGTGTGTGTGTGTGTGTGTGTGTGTGTGTGTGTGTGTGTGTGTATGCGTGTGTGTGTGTGTGTGTGTGTGTGTGTGTATGTGTGTGTGTGTGTGTGTGTGTGTGTATGTGTGTGTGTGTGTGTGTGTGCGCGCGCACAAGGTGTTGTAAGCGTATATATGTCTCCTTCTGTGGAAACATCTCTCATACCCGTTTTTCTGTTAAGGGTACGCGTAAGGGTGCTTGTGTGTGTGTGTGTGTGTGTGTGTGTGTGTGTGTGTGTGTGTGTGTTCTAAGCTTTTGTTCACAGTCTTCTTCGCGCATAAGTCTTCTCCCCCCACCTAACTGCGTCGAAAATTGGAGGAAGGTTTGGTAGGGAGGTGATAGGGGCTGGAGGGGGGGCTGTGGGGGTGTGGGGGGGCTGGGGGCTTCTTTGGTGCATTCCTGTCTAAACTGTTGCGAAATCCCCATTAAGAAAAAAAAGTTTTTCTTTGGTTGTCATGCATCATATGTAGAGCTGACCACATGCTCTGATATACATACACACACACACACACACACACACACACACACACACACTCACACACACACACACACACTCACACACACACACACACACACACTCACACACACACACACACACACACACACACACACACACACATATATATATATATATATATATATATATATATATATATATATATATATATATATATGTAGTAATGGCCCAGAGGTAACGCGTCCGCCTAGGAAGCGAGAGAATCTGAGCGCGCTGCTTCGAATCACGGCTCAGCCGCCGATATTTTCTCCCCCTCCACTAGACCTTGAGTAGTGGTCTGGACGCTAGTCATTCGGATGAGACGATAAACCAAAGTCCCGTGTGCAGCATGCAATTAGCGCAGTAGTGTAGCGACGCGCTCTCCCTGGGGAGAGCAGCACGAATTTCACACAGAGAAATGTGTTGTGATAAAAAAGAAATACACACACACACACACACACACACACACACACACACACACACACGTGTGTGTCTCTGTGTGTGTGTGTGTGTGTGTGTGTGTGTGTGTGTGTGTAGCTTGTCAACAACGGTTTCGAGGCGATGTGACAGTCGGTGTAGCGTTGGACTTTTGATCAAGATCAGATATATAGACTGGTACAATGTTTTGTAATCCATAACACACAATTTTCTTCTCAAAGCATATTTCATGCATCAATTTCCGAGTACTCGAATATTCTCCGTCCCCCCTCCCCTCCCCCAACATATATATATATATACCCTACCCCCTTACCCCGCCAAATCCACTCCCCCACCTCCCCCCCCCCCCACACACGTGCTACTTACGTAAGACTGGAAGATTAAATTCATCTTGTAGATCCATGTCTGAAATACGATATTAACACAAACAACTTGTGCGTAGGCCAAGTGCCCTATTCCTAGCGGTCTATTTTAGAAAAAAAAAGAAGAAAAAAAAGAAAGATATGCAGCACACACACACACACACACACACACGCACACGCACACGCACGCACACACTCACATTCATAAACTGTCTCTAGGAATGTTTGTTGTTAGAGCACTTAATGATAGTTTCAGGAAAGAGAAATGTCTTCTGTGCAAAAGGAAGGAGTGATTACGTGAATCTCCAAAGGTGATAAGCCAAGACAATATTTGAAACAAAATTGGAGACCCATCTCTTTTTTAAATGCAGTCTATAAAATTGAGTCATCTTGTATTACTAACCGTTTAAAACCTGTATTACCTAACATTATTAATGAAGATCAAACATGGTTTATTAGAAATACATAAATTGGAGACAATTTGTGACTGATATATAATACCATAGCCTACTTAGATAAACATAATTTACTTGGTTTATTACTGAACATAGATTTCGAAAAGGCTTTTGACTCAATTAATTGGGAGTTCATGTTTAAGGTGTTAAAGGCATTTGGATTCAAAGAAAATATGTGTAGATGGATTAGTGTATTTTACACAAATATTAAGTCATGTGTGATTGTGAATGGTCAGGTCTCTGACTGGTTTGAAGTTAAGAGAGGTTGTAGACAAAGAGACCCTATATCACCTTATCTGTTTGTACTGTGTGTAGAAATATTAGCTATAATGGTAAGGGAAAAATCGGATATCCGAGGAATAACAATTAATGATATTAAGAATAAACTGACCCAAAATGCTGATGATACAGAATTTTTACTTGCTGGGGATAGGAAATCTTTTGAATGTTGTGTTACAGCTCTTGATAGATTTGGCTGTGTCTCAGGTCTTTATTTGAAATCAAGCAAAACTAGTGCCATTTGGTTAGGGAGCAAGAAAAATTCTAAGACTCGTTATATGGAACATTTAGGTATGGACTGGAATCCTACAAGATTCCGAATTTTGGGGGATTTGGTTTACTAATGATCTAAAAGAATGTGTAACTATAAACTATTCAGAGAGATTAGCAGAAATAAGATATTTGTATAAGACATGGGTAAAACGCCAGTTAACGTCTCTAGGCAGAGTAGCCATTCTGAAATCTGTTATTCTTTCCAGGTTGACTCATCTGTGGTTGTTTTTGGCAAACCCCCCCAGATACACTTTTTAATACATGTCAACATATTCGTTATAAGTTTGTTTGGAATATAAAACCAGATAAAATTAACCGTAAAACTGCTCATAGAAGTGTAAAAAAAAAAAAAAATGGTATTGGTCTTCCTGATGTTGAATTGTTTGCTTTATCTTTTAAAGCTTTCCTGGATTCGTAAAGCAGAAAAATCAA
>NC_134883.1:45599400-45614400 GCF_041734735.1 Babylonia areolata
GAGAGAGAGGGGAGAGAGGGAGGGAGAGAGAGGGGAGAGAGGGAGAGAGAGAGAGAGGGAGGGAGAGAGAGGGGAGAGAGGGAGGGAGAGAGAGAGAGAGGGAGGGAGAGAGAGGGGAGAGAGAGAGGGAGAGAGAGAGGGAGGGAGAGAGAGGGGGAGAGAGGGAGGGAGAGAGAAGGGGAGGGAGAGAGAGGGGAGAGAGGGAGGGAGAGAGAGGGAGAGAGGAAGGGAGAGAGAGGGAGGGAGAGAGAGAGAGAGAGGGAGAGAGAGAGAGAGAGAGAGAGGGAGGGAGAGAGAGGGGGGGCTGGAAGAGAGGGAGAGAGAGAGAGAGATATCTGTTGTTACAAATGTATCATAACATAATGCAGTACCTGTACAAGTACAGTACAATACAATACAATACAGTACTGACAGTGCTTTTCAGTGGTCATGTTGATGTATCTTGGGATCAGTTCTTCTCTGTACTTCAGTACAGTTCCACAGGAAAAACTGACTGGAAAAAAAAGAAAAGAAATTTTTACAACGTTCAAATATTAACACAAGAAAGTTTTACTTCAGTAACCGAATTACGGATGTATGGAATCATCTGCCACTGCATTTAAAACAAGCACCATCAACTAACTCATTCAAAAATCAACTGGGCAGTTCTACAAAATCCTTAACTATTTTTTTTAGGGAGTTTTATGGATAGTTTCAACAACAGTTTCAGTTTCAAGGAGGCGTCACTGCGCTCGGACAAACCATATACGCTACACCACATCTGCCAAGCAGATGCCTGACCAGCAGCGTAACCCAACGCGCTTAGTCAGGCCTTGGAAAAAAAAAAAAAAAAAAAAAAGGGGGGGGGGGAATAAATAATAGATAAGCTTACATAAATAAATAAATAAATAAATAAATAAATAAATAATAATTATAATATAGAAAAAGGTAGTAGTAATAATAATAGTAATACTAATAAAATGATAATAATGGATAGATAGAATGTAAATGAAGCGTCGAACCTTGACCAAAGTCTGTAACAGAATGTGTCATAAGATCAAAGAAGGGACTATTTAGAAGCTTCAAAGCTTGTTTTTGCCCCTAACCTACTACTACTACTACTACTACTACGATCGGGAATGTGCGAAACGCTAGACTTTCGTAGGAGCACTTTGCAACGGGAGATGAATACATGCAGAAACTTGAAAAAAAAAAAAAAAAAAAAAAAAGAAAAGAAAAAAAGAAGGAAAAACTAAAAGAAGAAAAAGGAAAACACTTTTTTTTTTCTTCTGAACCAACAAATCTGATATAACCAGAAGTTCAAATTCAAATTTTTATCCACAATTTTGTAGGAGAAAATGTTCACAAATCATCCTTCGGCATCAGAGCTGTTAAAGGATGGAATGCGCTACTAAAAGTAACAAAATCAGCTAACACTATAATAACCCACTTCAAAAATCTTCTGGATAACGACCCTAGATCATTAGCTCAGAAATATGATTTTGACAATAATTATTAATTGATAGGCAAATTAGTATTCAAAGGCAAACCCTAAAATAAATATTTCAAGAAGGGACGTGGAAAAGCCGTGAGGTTTATTATAGTCCCAACTTCTGTATCTGTATCTGTAAATAAATAAATAAAATTAATAATAATAATAATAATAATAATAATATTAATGGATATTTGTTGAGCGCTTTCCTCCCTTAAAGAGAGCTGCAAAGCGTTTTACAATAAACATCAAGCACACACACACACACACACACACACACACACACACACACGCGCGCGCGCGCGCGCGCAATAACTCACAAAAGAAAGAAGAAGAAAATAATGATTCAGCGCACAATAATATAAAACAGATTCAGAAACTACGCGTATTACATAATTACACACACACACACACACACACACACACACACATACACACACACACACAACGAAAGAGAGAGAGAGAGCGAATTTGCATTGCTTATAACTGAAAAGGTATGGAAGGTCTATGGATAGCCGTTTTCAAAAAAGATGTGTTTTCAGACCAGTTTTGAAAGATTGAAATGAAAGAAGAGTGGCGAAGATCGTGAGGTAAACTGTTCCAGACAGATGGAGCTGAATAAGAAAAGGAAGAATCACCGAAGGATCGGGTTTTAACTCACTCAGTACGGCCAGTCCTCTCTTCTCCTCTACACAGACCCCTCGGATGTCCAGTAGGTGTCTGAATGACCCAACCTTTAGCTTCCGTCGTCAGAATTGTGGTATTCTTTGTCAACATTCACGTCTTCAGTATAAGAGCCTTCCGCTTGCAATATTTGATGATGGTAATTGGTGTGAAACGCTGTTAACGTCGTCTCTTTCGCCGTTCGTATGGAAAGAGTTAACACGGGGAGCAAGTAGCCGCCGCGAATCGGAAAATGATCGGAGTTGTCGACGGGGTGTGTAGGTTGGAATCAGTTCTCTCAGATACTGAGGAGCAGCAGAACCCAGTAAGCGGTTGGCACTGCAATGTAACAACACACTCGCTCTCCCCTGGGAGAGCAGTTCGAATTTCACACAGAGAAATCTGTCTCGACAACAAATTTAATACAGTACATCTAATGCGATACATTTGAGAAAGTTGTGAAATTGCCGTAAACCATACTCACGTCAAAAAAGCTGACAACAGCGCTTTTTGGGGGGGTGGGGGGTGGGGGGGGGGGGGGTCCATTTTCTCTGTCGGATGAAGCCAGTCAGAACAGATTTTTATGTTCCTTGTGTGTGTTTGTGTGGAAAGTTTTTCAACATGATTATAGTCATCTCTTTGATGTTAAAGACAGAGTACCTTTGAAACGCAAAACTCACAAACAAGATGATGATAGCCCATAAAAGGTAAAGTGTCTGTCTGGACATCAGTTCACTGAGTGCGATATTTAATCCTGGTGTTGGCTTTTCAATTCCCCAAAATTAGAAAATGAGTTGTTTTTTTTTCCGTTTGTTTGCAGTATTCGCCAGTGATCACAGGACAAAACGCCGTTTCGGAGTGGAATGGTGTCCTTGGTCAAGGCCCTTAACTCCCATTATCCTTACTCCATCCGGGTGGTGAATGGGGACCGGATTTTGGCTGTGCGAAGGACGGGCGCAATAGCCGAGTGGTTAAAGCGTTGGACTGTCAATCTGAGGGTCCCGAGTTCGAATCACGGTGACGGCGCCTGGTGGGTAAAGGGTGGAGGTTTTTACGATCTCCCAGGTCAACATATGTGCAGACCTGCTTTAGTGCCTGAACCCCCTTCGTGTGTATATGCAAGCAGAAGATCAAATACGCACGTTAAAGATCCTGTAATCCATGTCAGCGTTCGGTGGGTTATGGAAACAAGAACATACCCAGCATGCACACCCCCGAAAACGGAGTATGGCTGCCTACATGGCGGGGTAAAAACGGTCATACACGTAAAAGCCCACTCGTGTGCATACGATTGAACGTGGGAGTTGCAGCCCACGAACGCAGAAGAAGAAGAAGAAGAAGAAGAAGGCTGTGCGATGGTTAATTCATTATTAATTAAACAAGAGAGGCAAGGCCTTCAAGACTCACTTGTGATACACTTTTAAAAAAAAATCCAAAAAAATCCAAGCTTCTTATGTATTGAGTATAATTTCAAAATGTAATGTTTAAGATGAGAAAGATCAGTTTAAAGCAAATTAAGTCCCCTAGCATTAATTACAGAGTAATTTCCTTTTTTTTACTATCTGCACCAAAACGTTTGCAAAATAAATAAAACTTCCATGCTTAGCAAAAGAAGTTCCTGTTTGAACAAAAAAAATGATAATAATGACTGCTCTTGTTGTTGGGTCAGAATATCAGATCAAAGTGCCAAGTTTAGAGAATACAAAAAAAATATAAATATAACAGTAAATGCAGTTTGCATATAATTAGGCTTCATTTTTTAATTTTTTTGTGTGCCCATCCCAGAGGTGCAATATTGTTTTAAACAAGATGACTGGAAAGAACTGAATTTTTCCTATTTTTACGCCTAATTTGGTGTCAACGGACAAAGTATTTGCAGAGAAAATGTCAATGTTAAAGTTTACCACCGACACACGGACACACAGACATACACACACACACACACACACACACATATATAAATATAACAGTAAATGCAGTTTGCATATAATTTAATCAGTATATATATTAATCAGTATATATATTATTCACTGTAGCTTGATGAAGCCTTTTGTACACGAAAATGTGTCTTCACAAGTGACTGAGATTGTTGATTTTTTTGACTTTTTGCATTCACCATCAGTTGTTTCGCTTGTCAGTTTAACGACTTCTCTTTTACGAAGTCCTTTAAGTAATTTCCTGTAACTGTATTTAGGGGTTTTTTTTTTCTTCCAAATTTCACCCACATTTTTACCCTCATTTGCCCAGTAAAACGCTTTGAGCTCTCTTTAAGGGAGGAAAGTGCTCAACAAATATCCAGTTTGCATATATATTAATCCTTCGGTATTTTATGACAATAAATGAAGTCAAGTCAAGTCAAGTCAAGTCACACACACACACACACACACACACACAGAGACAACCGAACACCGGGTTAAAACATACTCACTTTATTTACACAAGTGAGTCAAAAAAAACCCCAGCGAAAATCAAAGGACTGGGTCCGTGGCTAGCCTTCCAATGGCCGAGCCTTTATTCGGACAAGAACAGTGTGTTGTGGGGACCTTGACTTCTTCAGCAATGTCCACATCTTTTCTCCCCCTTCGGAGGAAGGAATTTTTTGTTTAATGTCTCGTCACACATATCGGTGATTGAAGACATTTCGTTAAAGTATTTATGAATACATCTGAGTATTATCGGTTAGAAGGGGTGGGAGATGTGGATGAATGGAGGGTTGGGGGAAACTGGGCAAATGAGGGTAAAAATGTGGGTGAAATTTGGAAGAAAACCCCCCCCTCTAAATACAGTTACAGGAAATTACTTAAAGGACTTCGTAAAAGAGAAGTCGTTAAACTGACAAGCGAAACAACTGATGATGAATGCAAAAAGTCAAAAACATCAACAATCTCAGTCACTTGTGAAGACACACTTTCGTGTTACAAAAGGCTTCATCAAGCTACAGTGAAAAAATTATATGCTCAATTGTCAGGAGACGGAATGCGTAAGTGCTCAGAATAAGGCGTGGACGTTTTCTCGTCAGTAACACAGGGAAGTGAAGGGGAAGACATGTGGACATTACCACCTCTTCTTCTTCTTCTTCTTCTTCTTCTTCTTTGCTTGTAAGCTGCAACTCTCACGTTCACTCGTATGTGCACGGTTGGGCTATTTCGTGTATGACCTTTTTTTATTATTTTTTTTACCCCGCCATGTAGGCAGCCATACTTCGTTTTTTTTCTTTTGATTTTCTTTGGGGGTGGTGGGCGTGCGGGGGTGGGGGGTGGGGGTGGGGACTTGCTTAATTAAAAAATGGGCAGCCTTGTGTTCTCCTGATGTTCGTCAATCTCGTTGAAACAGGAGTAACACTGGTTAACTGATGATTGTTTTGACAAAGGGTGGGCTTCTTTATTATTATTATTATTATATCATTATTGCGTGTGTGTGTGTGTGTGTGTGTGTGTGTGTGTGTGATAAAAGAATTGAAAGTTTTATACCAACTGTTTTAGCTCCCCCCCACCCCACCCCCACCCCCTTTTTTTGTTTGTTTGTTTGTTTGTTCTGGACAGACTTGTGTGAGAACTGGTTGCTCAAAAACTGTCACTGTTGATGTATGTGAAACGGTGTGTGTGTGTGTGTGTGTGTGTGTGTGTGTGTGTGTGTGTGTATATATATATATATATATATATATATACACACACACACATATATATATATATATATATATATATATACATATAGTATATATACATGCACTCAATGCTTACTTCACTGAACACTTACTTCACAGCTACTATCATTGTGATGTCATTATGATAATCGGATAATGCGAGTTTCTTCTTCTTCGTGATCTTCCTGTGACTTGGCGCAGTGTGAAAGAACCCCCACCCCCGGCCCCAAAAAGGGTTGTCCTCTGGGGAAAATTCTGTAAAAGGAATCCATCCTTTCAGGTCGCACAAATATATATATATATATATATATATATATATATATATACATGCACTCAAGGCCTGACAAAGCGCGTTGGGTTATGCATGCCGCCGGTCAGACTATCTTAGATGCCTAGCAGATAGCTAGATGCCTAGCGGTGTAGCGTATATGGATTTGTTCGAGCGCCCTCTTGAGAAAACTGAGATTCAATTAGCTCAGCAGAACAACTTCAGGCTAATCAATTCAATTCAATTCATAATACTTTTTTTTTTGGTTTTGTTTTTTTTTGGTCTGCTTCAACCAAACCAGAAAAAGGTTCTTTCGGCTCATTCAAAACCGTTCGTGGAGATGTGGAAAGTGGTTGGTACTGTGTGTGTGTGTGTGTGTGTGTGTGTGTGTGTGTGTGTGTGTGTGTTTTGGTATGAGCAATGAGTAAGGGTGGTCTTGTTAGTAACGCAAAAGGCAGAAAGAGTGTATTTGTTTGCAGCTAGCAGATACTCTGGTAGTCTCAGTACTCAGCAAATAAGGAGTCGTGTGCTGATGGTGGAGAATCCAAACTATCCTACTTACTTATACTTTGCTACTTGATGTTGTCGGTGTTTGAGACCTGTGGTCGCAGGTCAGTTCACCCCGTCGATATGTTGGCCATATCCCCACAGCTAGCTGCTCGCACTTACAAGGTCTACCTCCCTGATAGCAGTCGGGGTTGTACAGTGCTGGGTGGGTTGTTTCCAGTGTTCTGTTTTATGGGGTCTGTGCTGGGTGACGTTGCGGTTGGGTTACGCTGCTGGTCAGGCATCTGCTTGGCAGATGTGGTGTAGCGTATATGGATTTGTTCGAACGTAGTGACGCCCTCCTTGAGCTACTGATACTGATACAGGTCTGTGTGCTGGGGCGAGAATGTGACCAAACAGAACAAAAGCAGGCTTGACAAGATCATTAGAAAATCGGGCAAGGTGGTGGGTAGAAGACAAGACCGTTTTGACGTCGTGTACCGGAAAAAAAAATGACAGACAGATTTTTATACAATTTTAGATGATGAAACTCACCCTCTTTTCTCAGATTTTAACAGCAAACGGGTGGACAGAAGTGATAGGTTTAGAGGCCCCCCCCCCCCCCCCGCACAAGAACAAACCCGTTAGAGCTGTTTATTCCAAACAGCCATTCGGACACTCAACCTTGATAGGCAGCACACACGCTTTTAACATATCCATCTGTGCCATTTCTCTTGCTGCTGTGGTTGCTGGAATTGTGTAAGAGTGGGGCGGGGAGGGAGGGGGGGGGGGGGGGTCGCGAGTGGGGGTTGTGAGTGCGGGCTCGGGCGTGTTTTTCGAGTTGCATGTTTTTCGAGTTGGGATGCAAGGTGCCCGCGCGTGGAAGAGGATGGACTGCATGTCGGTGTGGGTAGCGGGGGGGGGGGGGGGTGATGGATCGAAGTTGTTTGGGGAGAATTCAATTCAATTCAATTCAAAATAATTTATTATCTGCTTCAACCAAAAACAGAAAATTTTCTTTAGGTTCACTTAAAATAAAATGCCCGTCAGCAAAAAAAATCAAACCCTTCACTTATCACCATGTACACATCATTTATTATGTAAAAAGAAAAATATGTGGGTAAGATACTATTACATTATGATTCAGAGTGTAACGACTGTGTGTGTGTGTGTTGCGTGTGTGTCCGTGCGTGTGCATGCGCCCGCGCATGTGTGCGTTTCAATCATTATAAAAAGGAGAATATTCAGTAAGATAATAATAACATTTAAAAAGACAAATGCTCATCTACTGATAAAACCGAAAAACGAATGAGCAACTGGCACACCCTTCCTTGATCACAGCGTACATATGAACTATCATGTTAAAAGAAAACATTTAGGTAAGAAAACAAAAAATACATTTTAAGATAAAGTGAAACTTTATGGGGGGTGGATGTGATTGTGAATGTGTCAGTGAGTGGAAACAGTGTTTATGTGTTAAAACAGTGGTAGTTTTTTTTAATGTATTTACATATATTCCCGAGTTTATAAAAGTTTATATGTATTTACAGATATTCCCTGAGTTTATAAAGGTGTTTGTTCACATATTTGTTAAGATCTGTATTGTGTTTAGTACATACCTTCTGTACTTGCATTTTAAAAAGGAATTTCTGATAAGTTGGAATGGGTTTTTTTTTTTTTTAATTCTGAAAATCAACTATATTCTTAGTGTATGTGATAAGATTTAAACAATGACCTTTTTTGATGGTATTCAAGAATGCGATTTTTTTCTTTATACAAAATGCCACTGAAGAATTTATTATAACAAAATGATAATTTTATCATCGTGTCTCTTATTCGGAAATAACATAATTACATAACTGCATGCATGTATATGAATGCGTATTGTGTGTGCGTGTGTTAATGTAAGTTCGTGCCTGCCTATGTGTGCGTATGTGTTAGGGTAGCTGTTAGACACACATGTATGTTAAAATGTATGTATGCAGTGTGTGTACGTGTGCGTGCGTGTGCGTGTGCGTGCGTGCGTGCGTGCGTGCGTGTGTGTGTGTGTGTGTGTGTGTGTGTGTGTGTGTGTAGTCACATTTTGGTGTGTGTATGTAACATGGATGTAATGTTTTATGTTAACAAAAGCGTTTTTGTAAAGCACCTAGAGCAGATTTCTGGATAGTGTGCTATATAAGTACCCATTATTAATAGTAGTAGTAAATAACGCTTCTTAGTTTTTATTCACACTTTTCGTTCTTTCTTGCAGATCCAACACACCTTTGATGAAGGATGAAGCGAACACGCGGCACTTCCATCAACCTGTGGTGATGAATGATGAAGCCTGCACGAAACAGACAAGACATAACTGTCATTCAACGTGGTGCAACTGACGACACCCTACAGCCACGCCCAACCCCCCCCCCCCCCTCTCCCTCCCCCCTCCACCCCCCCCCCCTCCCCACCCACCCCGACGGCCAACCGCCACCCCAGCCCCGCCCCCACTCTTCTCCACCCTCCACCCACCCACGTCCCCCCCCCTCTCTCTGTCTCTCTCTCACCTGTGAACAACGAACAACCACCAGGAAAAACAAAACAAACCCAACTCTTTTACCGGTCAAGACAAGAGAGAGGCAAAAAACGACAATCAGTGCCCCCCCCCCCCCCCCCCCCCCCCCCCCCCCCCCCCCCCCCAACCCACAGCCCCCCTCACTCCCCGTCCCTCGCGAGCGCGTGCTAGGAGAAAGAAAAGACAACCCCCACCACCACCACCACCACCAACCAGCCAACCACCAACACCATCACCACCACCACTATCACCACCACCACCACCACCACCACTATCACCACCACGACGACCACCACCACCACCACCACTATCACCACCACGACAACCCAACCAGTCACGTCGCTTTTTTGCGACCCATGCACGCGCTCTCGCAGAGTGCATCTTCGATCTTGCCGCGGCGAGACCTGACGCGCATGCGGTCTCTTATCGATAATCCTCGACAGAGTCACAGATTGGGTGTAAGGGAGAGTGTGGTTGTTTGGTGTGTGTGTGTGTGTGTGTGTGTGTGTGTGTGTGTGTGTGAGAGAGAGAGAGAGAGAGAGAGAGAGAGAGAGAGAGAGAGAGTGCGTGTGTGTAAGAGTGCGTGTGTGCGTGCCCATGCCTCATTCATCTTCACTCTCACACACTGTCTCACAATGTTGAACTTGCTCGCTTCGGGGGAACTGGAACTTGATTTCGGCTGGCTTCTTGTTGTTCACGTGAAAAGGATCGTTGCTTTATTCATTCTTTTTTTTTTTTCTTTCTTTCTTCTTCTAATTTCTACATTGTAGGTTTATTTACTTGTTTGTTTGATGTACACTTCCATTCAGAACAAGATTTATACACCTACTACAATGTGAAAGATTGAATTGTGCCCTTCGTGAGTGGCAACACATTAGAATTATTCCAGTTTATGTGTTCGGTGCATTCGTTCTGAACCAATCAGTGCAGTATAGTGTCTCAAACTTGTCTGGTGAACATTCGCTTGACTTCACGTGAAGTTCGGTCTCTTTCTGTGGATACAAGTTTTTTATTTATTTATTTATTTATTTATTTATTTGTTTATTTACTTATTCGTATGACTCCGTTTTCAGAATTCTCATTCGAGGAAGAAAAAAAAAAAAAAATTCAGCCGACTTGCCACTTTCAGAGGAAAAAAAAACCCCAAAAAAACCCGCTTATCACCCAATTTCAGCGTCACTATTCTTTTTTGTTGTTATTGTTTGTTTGTTTTGTATAATAATTTTGTTGAATTGATTGTCTATTTATCGATGAAGTAGTGCTTCAACATGCGGTTCTTACCTGTGGTGGTGGTGGTGGTGGTGGTGGTAGCGGTGGTGAGCTTGTGTGAGAGTGTCGGGGGAGGAGACGGGTTTGGCGAAGGAGGAAGGATTCTTTCTGATCAGAAGGGTTGCGGTACCGGTGGGATATTACCATCATTACCTCAGTGCACGTGCGTGTCTCAAAAATCAGCGGTCAAGGTCAACTGCACAGGAGTGAGGACGTCAACTTCTGGTGATGGTGGTGGTGGTGGTGATGGTGGTGGTGGTGGGGAAGAGGAGGAGAAGGGAGGAGGAAGAGGAGGACGATTATGGGAGTTCCCGACCAACACTTCTATTTTGTAAGTTTTTTTTCTGTTTTTGTTTTCGTTTTTTTTTTTTTTTTTTTTTTTTTTTTTGGGGGGGGGGGGGGGGATGCAATGCTGTGATGTTCAGTTTGTTTGTTCATTGTTGCTCTCTCTGTCTCCCGGTCTCTCTGTCTGTCTGTCTGTCTTTTTGTCTGTCTGTCTGTCTGTCTCTCTCCCTGTCTCTGTCTCTCTCTCTTCCTGTCTATGTCTCTCGCTCTGTCTGTGTCTGTCTCTCTGTCTGTTTTTGTCTCTGTCTTTGTCTCTGTCTGTCTGTCTCTCTCCCTGTCTCTCTGTCTCCCTGTCAGTGTCTCTCTCTGTCTGTGTCTGTCTCTCTGTTTTTGTCTCTGTCTCTGTGTCTGTCTGTCTCTCTCCCTGTCTCTCTGTCTCTGTCTCCCTGACAGTGTCTCTCACCTTGTCTATGTCTCTCTGTCTCTGTTTCTTTGTCTGTTTTGCCTGTGTGTGTGTGTGTGTGTGTGTGTGTGTGTGTGTGTGTTCTTCTTCTATTTGTTTGTGAAAGTTGTTTTTTTCAACCTTTTTTCCTCCTCTTTGATCGCATTGATTAATGAACTCTATCTCTCCCTTTGTTTTGTGTTCTGCATTGTAATGTGCTGTTATGTTGCTGCATGTAAATCATATAGTGTGTGATGTTGTGTGAATGTATGTAAATCATATAGTATGTGATGTTGTGTGTATGTACGTAAATGATATAGTATGTGATGTTATGTGTATGTATGTAAATCATATGGTATGTGCTGTTGTGTGTATGTATGTAAATCATATAATATGTGCTGTTATGTGTATGTGTGTAACTGTACCTACTGAATCTACGCTCGGCTTCGGATCCACTCTGTTTACGCATACCCAGATTCAAACACTCGACTGTTGGCCGCCGTTCTTTCTCTGTCTCTGGACCTTGCAATTGGAATGAACTTCCTCTTTCGCTTCGTCAAGTCTCCACACTCAGCTCTTTCACGTCTGGCCTTAAAACACACCTCTTCCCAAAATAGCCTCCCTTCCCTGCCTCTTCCTTGTCTTCAGTTTCTCCAGTTTTAGAGTTATGCATGCGTGTGAATGACTGGTGCGAAAGCGCTTTGATTTGTTTCTGCACAAGATTCAGCGCAAAAAATACCATCATTAATAATAATAATAATAATAATAAAACATTCCAGTCCCACGTCTTTCTCTGTTTCAAAAATACACGTACGCACGCATTCACGCACGCACACGCACGCACAAACACACACGTACACACACACACACACACACACACACACACATTAATTTTTATCTCTATCTTTCTCTTTCTCTCTGTCTCTGTCTCTCTCTCTCTCGCTCTTTGCGTTCCAAACACACACACAGACACACACACACACACACACACACACACACATGTGCTACACTGTTGCTAGTAAATAACACAGTCAAACAATGCCACAGAACACGTCTGACACAGGTTAACATTAATAACTGATGGAGTATAGGCTCTCAACGTCCCAGTCGAACGCCCAGACGCCAGAATACAAAATGCACGTGCAAATACAACCACCTTTTACACGCTCGCAGCGCAAACAGACCAGTGTAAAGGGACGTTATGCATTTTTCATTTTCCCTTCCTCGCTCGCTTATCCTCCCATCTCTCTCAGAGAGAGAGAAAGCTGTTGTCTGCTCAATTATGCCCCCTTTCTCTCTTTTTCACAGCTATTCATTACTTAGCTAATTACGCTGACATATACAGTGTCGACATTAATTAAGTCGGTGAACTTAACAGAAATTTGTGGCGACCGGAATCATAAAAACAGATTAGAAAAAAAAAAAAATCACGCACGCATGCACACACGCACCCACGCAAACACACACACACAGACACACACACACACACACACACACACACACACACACACACACACACACACACACATGTGCGCGCGCGCTCACACACACATACAAATACACACGCGCACAGAGTGTCAATATTTCTTTAGTTATATATTTTATGTGATTTTTTTTTTTTTGGTCTTGTATTTGTACATTTTGTGCGATGATTATTCCAATTATAGATTTATCTCCTCCCCCCTTCTCTGCCCCCCTCCCACCCCACCCCCTCACCCCCTCTATCTCTCCCTTCCTCTCTGTCTGTCTGGCTGTCTGTCTGTCTGTCTCTCGCTCTGTTTTTAATGTTCAGTGTTCTATCTCTCTGTCTCAACCTTTTTTTCCCCTCTTTGATCGCATTGATTAACTCACTCAGTACGGCCAGTCCTCTCTTCTCCTCTATACAGACCCCTCGGATGTCCAGTGGGTGTCTGAATGACCCAACCTTTAGCTTCCGTCGTCAGAATTGTGGTTTTCTTTGTCAACATTTACCTCTTCAGTATAAGAGCCTTCCGCTTGCAATATTTTGATGATGGTAATTGGGGTGAAACGCTGTTAACGTCGTCTCTTTCGCCGTTCGTATGGAGAGAGTTAATGAACTCTCTCTCTCCCTTTGTTTTGTGTCCTGCATTGTAATGAACTGTTCTGTTGCTCTGAACTGTGCTCATGAGATGCCGGGCAGCCGTTGGAAAGAGCTCGTCAAAAATATTTAGCGTTTTTGTTAATTACAAATTTTCCTGTGCGTGATCACGAAAAACATCATTGTGTAGATCAAGTGGATACTTTTCTGTGTCAGCTGCTGTAAAAAAAAGTGTTTTTTTAATTTTATTTTACACATTATCGTGTGTTATTCGGTGATCGCACTTGGACACACAAGAGTGCGCATGAACTGTGGCTGTGCAATGTGAACACGTTATACTTGTCAGCTGTTGTGAACTGTGTGTGGGTTGACTGTGCTGTTCAGCGTGACCCTGTGTGGCAGGATAACTGTGTGCATATGGATACCATACCACCTCATGATGGGATTTATCTGTGAGTAACCTGGTGTATTGTTCCGGCGGTGACAGCAAGTGAGTTATGTGTATTGTCTGTGTGTAAATTCCTTTTTATGATTTATATTTTTGTATCCACAGTAGTCCGTTTTATTACTCATTATCATGGCTGAATCTATTTCCCCTGATGGAAAAACCATTAACAACAAACTACAGCCCACTATGGACATCATTCAAAAACGTTTTACATGTAGCAAAGACGAGCTCTTGGTCTGGAGGAACAGTTTGTTATATCGCTACCTAGCCATTCAGGACACTGAGATTTCCGTTCAGCACAGTGACTTGGATTCCAGTGATTCAATATTAAACTTCTCGTCACTAGTGATTTCTCTCTCTCCCCCCCCCCCACCTCTTTCTAAAACAGTTATTCGTATTCTTCACCAGACCTCCAAAATCTATTACTATATCCCTTTATTTTTCTTCGCAGTCTGCAGGAACTCTGCTTTGTCAAGGTGTTGACTGCCCGAGGTGGGATTCTGATGAATGTGAAATCTTAAAAGATTTTATTTCCACTTTTTACTCACTTTTGTAAGGACAACGATACACACTAAGCATCATAGAATAGAAAGAGTATCATCATCCTTGCAGCAAAGTATTAATGATATAGTAACATGGTCTGAACTTAATCATATGTCCTTACACCCGCAAAAGACGAAATACATTGTCATTACCACAAGGCAAAAGCGCCAAAAACTACTGCCCACTCGTTCTCCATTGTATGTCAATGGCGTAATGATTGAGGAAGTCAGTCATCACAAAGTACTTGGTCTTATTATTGACAATAACTTGTCATGGTCTCAACATGTTATGATGACTTGTAAAACTTTATCCCAAAAGATTCATCAACTTTCTAGAATCTAGCATTTCTTGAACAAGCATTGCCGTAAATTATTTTTCCATGCTTATATCGAACCACATGTAAATTATGCCTCAACAATATGGGATTCTGCCATGTGAAAATGTTTTAAAACAACTCATGAGTCTGCACAGAAAAGCCTTAAACTTTCCATCGAACGTCGCAAAACTGTCCGTTAACAGTTTATTCCCATAATTAACCATTCATCAAAATATTTGCAAGTTAGAACGTTCTCTATATCTGAAAAGCGATGTAATCGTACAAACAGAATAGCACGAGAATTGATCAGGGAAGCTAAAATTTGGGTCATTCAACACCCACTAGTTAACATCGACGCAGTCCTGCTGTATTGGAGAAAGAGAGGACTGGCCGTTACTGAGTGAGTTAAAGCTGATACATCTGAAATCTTCGTCATTAACTGTCTCTGATTACAAAGATTTAGATATTCTGCCATTTAAATGGAAACTCATTCATAATAAGGCGCTTTTCATGTTTAAGATCATGTCTGGTTTTGCTCCTCCATATCTAAAACAGC